>NW_007726841.1:545071-546121 GCF_000696425.1 Galeopterus variegatus
GTCTTCTCCAAGACATGTTATAGTCAAATTGGCAAAACTCAAAGACAAAGAGAGAATCTTAAAAGCTGCAAGAGAGAAGCGTCAAATCACATATAAGGGAGCCCCAATCAGACTAACATCAGACTTTTCATCACAAACCCTAAAAGCCAGAAAGGAATGGGATGATATATTCAAAACACTAAAAGACAGAGATTGTCGGCCAAGAATACTCTACCCCACAATGCTATCCTTCTGAAATGAAGGGCAAATAGTATATTATCAGGCAAACAAAAACTGTGGGAGTTCACTATCACTGACTACCCTTACAAGAAATTCTCAAGGGAGTACTGGGTTGGGTACCTGAAAAATAACTACCACTTCCATAAAAACTCAAGAAAAATCAAAACCCACTAGTAAAATAAAAATGCCAACAATGAAGAGGAAAAATAAAGAAGTTTATCTACATCCCAAGGAACCAACAAATACAGTAGACAAACAGTAAATCAGAAAGAAAGGAACAAAAGACACTTAAGACATCCAAACAAAAATCAATAAAATGCTAGGAGTAAATCAACACTTTTCAATAACAACTCTTAATGTAAAGGATTAAATTCACCAATCAAAAGACACAGACTGGCTGACTGGATTAAAAAGGAGGAGCCAACTACATGCTGCCTTCAAGAGAACCACCTCACCTATAAAGACTCACATAGACTAAGAGTGAAAAGATGGAAAAAGACTTACCATGCAAACAGAAATGAAAAATGAGCTGGAGTAGCTATTCTTGTATCTGATAAAATAGACTTTAAGCTAAAAACCATAAAAAGAGATAATGAGGGCCACTACATGATAAGAGGATTCATCCATCAAGAAGACATAACAATCATAAATATATATGGACCCAATGTCAGAGCAGCCAGATTTATAAAGCAAACTCTGTTAGACCTAAAGAAGGAAATAGACACTACTACCATAATAGCAGGGAACCTGAACACCCCACTATCAATATTACAGATCATCTAGGCAAAGAATCAGCAGAGAAACACAAGATCTAAAAAACACTCTAGACCA
>NW_007726841.1:547466-548701 GCF_000696425.1 Galeopterus variegatus
ATCAAAAAGTTGGTTTTCTGAAAAGATAAATAAAATTGACAAACCATTAGCATGGCTAACTTAAAAAAAGAGGAAAGAAGATCCAAATAACAAAAATTAGAAATGAAAAAGGTGATATAAAAAGTTATATAAAGTTATATAAAACAACTACATAAAAGAGAATATAAAAAAAGAAAAGAGAAGACCCAAATAACAAAAATTAGAAATAAAAAGGAGTTATTACAACTGATACCTCTGAAATACAAGAAATCATTCTTGACTACTATATACAACTATATGCCAACAAATTTGAAACTCTGAAGGAAATGGATAAATTTCTGGACACACACAAGCTACCAAAACTGAGCCAAGAAGACCTAGAAAATGTGAACAGACCAATAACAATAAAGGAGATCGAAGCTGTTATCAGAAGGCTCCCAAAAAAGAAAAGCCCAGGACCAGATGGATTCACAGCAGNATATATGACAAACCCACTGCCAATATCATCCTGAATGGGGAAAAGCTGAAGGCTTTTCCTTACGAACAGGAACTAGACAAGGATGCCCACTCTCACCACTCCTATTCGACATAGTGTTGTAAGTACTAGCCAGAGCAATCAGAGAAGAGAAGGAAATAAAGGGCATCCAGATTGGAAAAGATGAAGTTGAACTGTCCCTGTTTGCAGATGACATGATTCTATATATCGAACAGCCTAAAGCCTCTACAAAAAAACTCTTGGAGTTGATAAATGATTTCAGCAAAGTAGCAGGATACAAAATCTACACACAAAAATCAGAAGCATTTCTATTCTCCAGTAGTGAACATGCAGAAAGAGAAATCAAGAAAGCTTGCCCATCTACAATAGCAACCAAAAAAATAAAATACTTAGGAATTGAGTTAACCAAGGATGTGAAAAATCTCTATAATGAGAACCACAAACCACTGCTGAGAGAAATTAGAGAGGATACAAGAATATGGAAAGATATCCCATGCTCTTGGATTGGAAGAATCAACATTGTGAAAATGTCCATACTTCCCAAAGTGATATACAAATTCAACACAATCCCCATCAAAATTCCAATGAGGGGCAAAGGGGAGAAAGGAATACCGAAAGGGTGTTTGAGGCCAATGCTTAGAAGCCTGGCTAGTTTTGCTCTGTTTGTTGGGCGGTATCCCCTTAGAAAAAGCGCAGAGTGAGGCATTGAGGGCTCCCCACATGCTGAGTCAGAGCTGTTCAGTCAATTGGAAGCTGCCTC
>NW_007726842.1:0-2096 GCF_000696425.1 Galeopterus variegatus
AGTATCCCTTGTGTTGAATATTATTTTTAATTCTACCAATTCAGATGTTTACTTATTAAAAGCATGTAATTGACAAAGCGTACTTTTACTTAATACAATGGTTCATATTTCTTTTTGCTTTGAAAAACATCCCACAGCAAAGAAGCCATATGAAGATATCAACAGGTTATTACTAGTGAGCCACTAAATGGGAACAGAATCTTCAGGGGAAAAAAAAAAATTACTGCATTCCAAAAAAAAAAATGAATTGGAATAAAAAGCTATGATAAAAATCAAGCCAGAAAAGAACAAACATGTTTTTACACTGAATATAGCATATGACCCTGCAGCCTACATAAGGGAGAAATGGAACTTGAATTTTAACTTTCAATGCTTCAACCATTNGGGGCGCCTGGGTCTGGAGGACCCTGATGTTCGGGTGAGGAGGGGCCGCCGCCGCCGCCGCTGCTGCTGCCGCCGGGTGAGGAGTAAAGGAGTAGATCTTAAGTGTCCTCACCATAGTGGGAAAAAAATGGTAACCATGTCAGGTAATATGTTAATTACCTTGATTGTGGGAATTATTACAGAAGGTACACTTACATAATCAAAACACCATGTTGTATACTTTAAAATATACACAATAAGAAATAAATAAAAAGAAAAAACCATTTGTTTTTAGATGCATTCAATTTTCATAGTATGATTCCCTGGCAAAATTAGCCGAGTCCTAATGCCTTCCAACTTGCTATTCCTTAATAAATGGCGGGGGAGGGGGGCTCGATATTGCTTAAATTACATTTTTGTGTTACCTTAAAATATCTCAAAAATAGGGCCTAGCCAGTTGGCTCAGTTGGTCAGAGTGCAGTGTTATGGCACCAAGGTCAGGGTTCGGATCCCCATACAAGCCAGCCACCAAAAAAATATATATATCTCAAAAATACTTGCAAGCCTAGTGTTTTTTAATGTCAACTTTAAACAGGGAAATTACATTTTGAGAACACCTTGAAATATCTCAAAGATATTTTCACATCAAATTTTTGGTGTCAATTATAAACAGGGAAATTTACATATGTATGTACAGCAGATATAACACTACACATCAAGAACAATTCTATTATATAATGTTAGAATATGCATAGTCTTTCTCTCCTGGAAGAGAAACACAAGAAACAATTGTAGTTATCTCCAAACAGCGGGATGAAGAGAAGAATTTTGCTTTTTAAATTTACATTTTTCTGTCTTAAATGTCCTAACCATGCACATATATTACTTTTTTTTTAATTAAGAGTTTTTGTATAAGTAACATATGATCATGATAAAAACTTTAATAGATAATACACACAGAAAATACCAAAGGATAAGTTTCCCTACCATGCCTATCTCCTAACCACCCAACTGCCATCCCAAAAAGCCAATCACCATCAGGTTTTTTATGTGTCCTATTTCATGAATAGACACACACACACACACACACACACACACACACACACACACACACACACACACACACACATATATATATAAAACTTTAATTTAAAACATGCCATTAGGGTTACCTGGGCAAATTATGAATCCACTTTTATTTCTTTATATTTTCCTATACTGAGAAAAGAAAGCACCATTTTCTAAATGGTTTAAAACAAGACACCATAAAATGAAAAAGGCAAAGCTATCCTATCCAATTTTATAAAACTCAAAAGGGCAATGTAACATTTTGGAAAACTAAACCAAAAATGTTCCTCTGTGACCTGGGGTAGCAAGAAAAATTCATGGAAAATCTCCCTAGACTACAGAAGCAATGAAAAAAAACCTACAATGCTGATTTTGGCTGGGGGTCAGGGAAGGACTTGGAAACTAAGAGAACGGAATGTAGAGGAGAGAATTCAAAAGTACATCTGAAGTTATCAAAGGCTTAGTGACTATAAAAATAGTAATACAGATGTAACAAGGTTAGATGAGAGTAGAGGCCTGGACTGATAGAAATGAATAGCAAAAGATGGATGAGTTTTACAGAAGAAACGGTGAGTCTGTCACAGTAGTAATTGCCTCTGGGGAGGGGGAAACAGATCTGGGGATAGTCATCAATAATGCTCTCTTGTTCTTAAAAAACAAAAAGA
>NW_007726842.1:3342-7242 GCF_000696425.1 Galeopterus variegatus
CCTGCAGCCTACATAAGGGAGAAATGGAACTTGAATTTTAACTTTCAATGCTTCAACCATTTAAAACCATATAACAAAATGAATAAAACCCTAGAACTTTTAGATGAGACCTTAGCGATCTAGTGTAACCAATTTTCCAAAATTTCTTATCACTGACAACTACTGATTTAAAGTTGAAAGAATTCTATCCCAATATAAATTAACTGCTTCTACCCTCACCATATCATAAAAATAAAGTACATTGTATACAATTTTACATAAGATAAAATTACCAAATTTTAAATGAAAATGGAGGTCTACAAATTAATCCCCATGCCTACTTCCATAACATCTCAATTCTCAGTTTAGCCATAGCTTTCCTCATACTTATACCAAAGCTCACTCAAAAAGATAATCTGGTGTTAGAAACTTTTAGAACAAGACTGTAGTAGCTAATTCACAGGGAAATTTGCCAAGTAGAATAAGACAATATTAATTATAAAGGTAAATAGCAATTGCTTAAAAAGCTTTTCCAATTCCCTCCAATGTTTTCTCATTACAAGTCAATGTTTAATCTGACACAAAGTTAAAAGAAGTCAGGCCTGAAGTTGAGAACCTGGACTCCTCTGTGTCAACAGAAACAACGCTCTCCCAGTTCTTTAAAGCCTAATACTTAAAAATCTAACACCTTTTCACTAGTGGAGAGAAAAGAGTTAGAGTCAAAAAGATGTGAGTGAAATGTGTGTTACACTGTTTACTAGTCTGTGATCCTGTGATCACAGACTTATTTCTAAAGCATAAGAAATAAAACTAAATTCACAAGGTTGTCATAAGGGTTAAAGGAGAAAACAGTGGATGGCACTAAGTATTCAGTAAACATTTCCTTCCCCAGATGATTTTCCTCTATCCACAGTCCTCCTTTTATCCCTCTATCCATTCCTGAACTTATCCTTTCAAAGATTCTGAACGTTTTCCCAACCCTTTTGCTACAACACCAGTCCAACTATCACCACTAAAATCATAGATTACAACAGTCAATATGCCCCATGAAAGAAGCCAGTGATAAAAAGCCACAAATTATATGATTCCATTTACATGAAATGCCAAAATAGGCAAATCCATAAAGACATAAAGTAAATTAGTATTTGCAAAGGGTTGAGGTTAGAGGGGATAGAGAGTGAATGCTACTTGTTATGGAGTTTCTTTTTGGGGTGATTAAAATGTCCTAAAATTGACTGTGGAGATGGTTGCTCACCTCACGAATATGCCAAAAACCACTCAATTATACACTTTTAAAGAGTAAATTTTATGGTATGTAAATTATATCTCAATAAAGCTGTTTAAAATATAATAAAATAAAATATTAGAGCCAGACTAATACTGCATAAATTTAACTTTTATCACTCTTCTGCTTAATGATCTACACAACTTACTATTGCCCATCAAATCAATTCCAAACCATTCTGGCCCCATTCAAAATCCTTCCGAAATTAGGCAAGATACAAATAAATAAAATAAAGTACTCACTGTCCCACAGCTCCTAACAGAAATATTTCAATTCAAGGTAGGGCAATTTTCTAACTCACCCCTCCCCCAAACATTATGAAACTCCTTCCTGACTTCCCTTCATCAATAAAATATTTACTGGGCATTTTTTTTTCAGCTAGTGGTACAGAGATCCAAACCCTTGACCTTGGTATTAACCAACATACCAGGCATTATTAAATACTATGCACAAGGCTCTCTCTTGGAGAGAGAATGAACAAAAAAGACACAATTCCTGCCATCATGGAACTTTCAATTTAGCTCATATATCTTATTTGTTTTTGGCAGCTGGCCAACATGGGGATAGCTCACATATCTTCAATTGAAAAAGTGTTCCTTTGCTTACATCTATCATATCTTATTTATATTTTTGCAAGGATCTGATCAAGTTCAGCTCCTTCATAAACCATCCTCCAAATACTACAGTCCTTATTAATCTCCCCAAACAACTGAATACTAATAAGCCATCCTTAATTATTTCACATGCATTAGTTTAATCTCTGGAACTAAACTGTACGCCTCAAGTATAAAATCATGCCTTAGTTTTCAGTATACTTGTACGCAATAGTGTTCAGCACAGAACTGAGAGTGAAATAAGTACTTGATTACTTTCAATACTCCTATATAATAATAGTAACTGTAGCTACCATTAATTGTTTTTAAATGTTATTTTGCTGCGAGCTTTATATTACCTCTTATCTTCATCAGATAACCCTGCAAAATGGATGTTCTATCTCTGTTTACATACCAGGAAACTACAACTTAAAGAAATAAGTGCTTCAAAGAAACAGTTCAGCTAGAGTCAAACTCAAGTATCTACCAACCTCCAAAGTTAATGCTCTTTTGTACTGTCTGCTTAAGGCATGAGTGGTTACATCTAATACTAAACCAGGAAAAGAACTGACAGTACAGTTTATCATGCTAGCTATGTGATCTCCGGTAAGCAATTTACACTCTGTGCCACAGTTTCCTTACCTATAAAAAGGACAACAGTCCCTAAATACAGGATATGGTATCAAATGAATTAATATACGTAAAGCAATTAGAACAGTACCTGGCACACAGTATGCACTATAAAACTGTTTTTATCATCATAAATCACCAGAATGAAGTCAACAAATATTCTTCCTACTATCATAAGCCTGTTATGACAGATCATGGCTTCCTACTGACTACATCATAAATAACCAAAGTGAGGGCAGAATTCAAGGACTTCCAAACCTCCATAATCTAGCACCAAAACATTTCTTTAATTCAACTCAAAAAGCACTTATTAACCACCCACCACATGAGTCTATCACTGCTTCACTGTACTATATCCAACATTCCGGTCATGGAACCACCTGGCATCCCCAAATGCAACCTTTATTCTTCCCACCTCACTGTCTTCCCCACTCGTCTCTTACCTGGTATGCTGGTCTTATTCCTACCCATCAACACTTTACTCATCCTTACAGGCCCACTTTGATTGTTATCTCCACCATATAGCCTTTTTTCATCTTCCCTGAAAATGATTCTGAAAAGTTTCAACCATACTTGCCAGAGCATTTACCATACTGTCTTATAATTATTTGTGTACATTTGAACTTCCTAAGAGTAAATACTAGTTCCTACACATCTTTATATTCCTCACAGCAATCAACTATAAACAAACTGGGTGCCTAAGATACTTCCTCCTCTTCTAGTAATATATATACATATATATGCAAGGATACTTCAAAAAGTTCATGAGATCCTCAGCAGGCCTAGCCTAATCAAGTGAGCTCTTAAAAGGATCTGTGCTCTTCCAGGCAAAGGGGATTCAAAGCATGAGAGGGTTCTGACATGAGAGATACTCTCCTTTAGTGGCCTTAAAGATGAAGGGGGTCATGTGGTAAGAAATGCAGGCAACCTCTAGATGCTGAGAATGGCTCCTATCTAATAGCCAGCAAAGAAATGGGACCTCAGTCGTGCAACCACATGAACTTGGAAGAGACCCCAACACTCAGATGAGACCACAGCCACAGCCAACACCTTGATTTCAGCCTTTTCTTTCTCTTGAAGCAGAGAACCCAGCCATGCCATCCCTGGACTACAGAACTGTGAGCAAATAATGGATATTGCTTTAAGCTGCCAAAACAAAAAACAAAACAAAAAAACAACAAAGTTCATGAAAAGATCCATATTATCTTTTAATTCTATTTTCCATGAACTTTGTGAAGCATCTTCCTATGTGTGTGTGTGTGTCCCATTATCTTCTGAAAAGAGATGTATGAATGCAGCTCAAATTCTTTAAATTATAATTCTGGCTCACTGCAAAAAAAGAAAAAAACTTTAAAAATAGCTGTCATATCACTGCATTATCAAGTGGGCCCTACTTTCCAAAATATTCCATAA
>NW_007726842.1:8041-9139 GCF_000696425.1 Galeopterus variegatus
AAAAATAGCTGTCATATCACTGCATTATCAAGTGGGCCCTACTTTCCAAAATATTCCATAATCCCAAAAGTACTTGTTATACCTGTGTCCTAATGAAAAATTCTATATTATTTCCACCATCAATTATTCTTTTTAAAAACAATTGCTCTCAGGCCAGCCCGTGGCTCACTGGGGAGTGTGGTGCTGATAACACCAAGGCCATGGGTTTGGATCCCATATAGGTATGGCTGGTTAGCTCACTGGATGAGCATGGTGCTGACAACACCAAGTCAAGGGTTAAGATCCCCTTGTAGTCATCTTTAAAAAAAAAAAAAATTGTTCTTTAAGATATTGAGATTAAACACTTTGTGAAACTTATGAGAGTATTTGCACTTTTGGAAAAGAATGTGTTAATTCAAACTGATAATTAGTAATGGGTCTAGCAGTTATCAAACTCAAATAAAAAATTTTAGACAACATAAAGAAAAATAGGGAACATACTTGCCCAACCTCATCTTTTCCCCTGCAGTGGACACTCATTTTTCTCTTCCAGAATCTAATTCCCATTCCTATTCTGAGGGACCCACCACTGATTAAGTCTTGGTGGGAGGCAAACCACACAGCCCTTTATAAATACTAACTGATACTAACCCATCACACTCCTGTCAGCTACTATACGACACATGATCTATGGCCAGCAATCTGAGTTTAGGTCAGACTTTAAATCCTGATTAAATAACTACAAGATGAAGAGACAGTGTAGAATTCATATAGCTAGTGTCTAGCTGCAGCATCCTGAAGACTTCCTGCAGCACAATTTAGTGGTAGACTGCTGGTTACCTTGACCTACCTTATTCTCTGCTCCTTTTCTAAGCCTGGTTCTCCAGCCTTCCTGTCAATTCTGTAATCTCTACCACATCTTTCCAAAAAAATTTTTTTTGGCTTATATTAATTTTGCCGATGTTATTGGCATCCAAGATTTCTATACGGCTACAAGTTACATGTCTCTCATTTCTACTTCTCAGAGTCTATCCATTTTAAAACCTGTTTCACTTTTAAAAAAAAATCATAGTTTTGTTTTGGTTTTTAAATAACTTTCCTGACAGCAAGGCAACCTGA
>NW_007726842.1:9149-16026 GCF_000696425.1 Galeopterus variegatus
ACTTCTCAGAGTCTATCCATTTTAAAACCTGTTTCACTTTTTAAAAAAAATCATAGTTTTGTTTTGGTTTTTAAATAACTTTCCTGACAGCAAGGCAACCTGAAACAAGTTAGGCTATTCACACATACTGACAGCAATCAGGGAATACTTTTACCGCCCCCCCCCCCCCCCCACCCCCCCCCCCCCCCCCGTTACAACAGTAATAGCTAAAAAACAAAAAGAATTCTTTCATTAAAAGACTAATTTCCAAAATCTAAAGAGCAGCTTATACTCCCTTTGAAAGGCATTTTGGAAGCAATAAAATTCCCAACTAATCTTTTATATAAATAACAAATTAACCAAGAAAAGGCACAAAAAAAGCCCAAATAAAGTCCCTTTCCTTTGCCCTGTCACCTCTACCTTTTTTATTCATAAGCAAATTGTAAAGCAGATATTCAAACAGAAAACATACAAGCTTTTACCAAAACTTTGTATGCTTTTTAGGTAAAATACATTCAAACTGATCATATACTCCAGAGATAATCTCTTTAATTCTATTTTAGAAAAAAAATCTACTGTCTGGTAACCCACGTGTTTCCTTATAATCATTATTTTCAGACCCAAATACCAAATATTAGTACTCTGAGTCTAATAAAAGTTTCCTTTTTCAAAGCAATCTATTTTTCTTACGTTTTTCTATTTTTTGACTTTCATTTCTGTGTTTGTATGGTTAGAAAAATTAGAGAAATTACTTTTTAATGTATCAGTAGAGATTAATTTTCAAATTGCAGCATCAGAAGTATGCATGCCTTCATTCTGAAGTTATATGTAATCAGACATCATTTTCTTAATTGAGCTGTCCTGAATTAATCAGCAATGGTCAGTTTTATCATGTTAGACACAATATATGTCCTCGTAATATTCAAATGGCCAATAAATCTATATGATTTAACTTTCATGGGTTAATCAGGTTAATCAGATCAATAAACTGATCACTTAATCCTCCCTATATATTTCATATTTGTACTAAAAATTAGTAGTTCTAAAAGTAGAAACTTATCTTTTTAAGTACATATGCTTCAGACGAACATTCTTAAAAACTGTGTTAACAATTTAACCACCCTTGAAGAATACATTGCAACTAGGGGGCAGTACAGCAGTGGGCTCTGGATTGAGACTGTCTCAGCGCTCAAATTCTAGACTTCTACTTAACCTCAGTTTCCTCATTTTTAAAATGGAGATTAGAATATTACCTATTTCATAGGTTTCTGAAAAGATAATAACTAATTATCTCAAAAACAAACCTTGTAATGGGCCTTGAAATGGCTGATTTGTACACATACTATGTAATAAGTCTTTAAATAACTGAAACCCAAAGATTTAAATTTCTGAAACAATAAAAAAAGCATGTTTCTTTTAAAAGAGTGTTTATTTTTGTGTAAGTAATTTGCATCTCAGAATGCAACTTTTTTTTAAAAAAAACAAGTTTCTAAACTTGGTTTAAAATGTTATGTTGCAGAACATAAAATTATAGTTTTTCATTTGTGCCATACACCATTGCCTCTGCATTACAACAAAACACTAAAGGATTCTGATACATGGGTTACACCACACCTCTACCAAAACTCTTCAACTATAAATAACATATATTACATTGCTCCAACTACTAAGAAAAAATTTCAACTTCTGTAACTCATAAATGTGAATTCATAAGAAAATTTAAGAGAATTCAACTATACTATCAGTTAATAACTGGGAACACTCCTGAAAGACATTTCAACTCTGAACCTGTTTCGTTTATAAATAAAGAATAGATTAAATTATCTCTTAAGGTCTTTTTTCAGCTCTATAATTCTATGTGAGTCATTAGGCACTTCCCTTAATTCACTAAAGCAAGTTTCATAAATACACATTAAACGCTGTTTGCATCCTCAGAGTTTTAAAAATGCTTACAGCAGAAGAAAAGCACACTGTAATTATAATAATCTCTAAAACTTTAAGTAAGCAAATAGTCGTGGTTCTATCACAGACCAACACTAAAAACACAGTTTCAAACCAACCCTAAACAGTAAGGTCTTTTGCACCGTAATTCTCCTTTTAGGACTTTTATCCTCCTCTTAGCAACCCCTCATTCACTTTTCAAATATTGAAAAAGGCATAAAGACATCTTCTCAAGAGTACTGCATTTTCACAAACGACAAGAAGCCTTAAAGCAAGGACACAATGTTTAAAAAGATGGAATGCTGAGCATCAGAACATGAATATTCTTCTGAGTGTATGTTAGGGTTAGGGAGGAAAGGAGTAGAAGGGTAAAAGAATACAAATGAAAAATTCAAGGTTATTCCTTTCCTGGTTGCAAGGAGTATGTAAGAATGACAAGTTTTTAAATCAACAGTTTGAAAAAGATCTTTCAGATTTTGAAACAAATTATTAAAATTCCACAAAATGGTCCTTTAGAAAAACTAGGATATCATTTGTCTTTTTGCTCTGATATGAATCAATTATATAAGTATCTTTTATATGTCTTATGATATAAAGGCCCACATAAAGTAATAAAACAACCAGAACACCAAGTAATATTAATAACACTATCCTATATTAAAGAATTATATTTAAAACATTAATCCAATAACATCACCTTATCTCTCACTGTTATCTAAAAATACATAAATATTATAAGTGCTTAGTAAACTATAGTATACATTTTGAAGTATTATTATTTCTTAATTGCTTTACTCTTGCTTCTTTATGCAAGTGGCTATTACAGATAGGTAGTGTCAAAAAAAAGTGGGGGGAATACAAATTCCAACAGAATTACAAGGGAGCATTCGAATGCTCTTATTATAGTGGAATTTTGTTTCAGGAAATATACTGCTTGAAGCTACATTTTAACCATTCCACACTTCTGCCCCTAGTCCAAACATTTAGCTGTTTCCACATTTGGGGGGAGAGGGAACATGCTGGACAGGGAAATTAGCCCTATCTTCAGCTAAACCTTCCTCCTGGTTAATTCTGCCTCTTAGAAAGTGGGATGAGATAAAAGGAGATTGAATGTCAGCACAGCTGATCAGTCACCACAAGCCACATTGCTTACTCATTCTTCTCATTGTGATGCTCAAGAAGCTGGATCGTATATACACAATTTATTAAAGAAGGAACTCTGATATTCAATCTTTCTGTTCTCTTCTCTGAATAATTTCATTTTATTAGCTTTAATCTATAAATTATAATAGTGATTCCCAAATCTCCACCTTCATTCTTGAAGTTCGTTCCTGTATCTTTAACTTCTTCTAGGACATTTTCAATTATACATCATTCCAAATTCAACAACAAATTCCACTTTTATTCAGTTTCTTAAAACTCTCTTACAATCCTGAAGTCTTCACTGATGCCTATTTACAATCCAGTAGAATTAACTGCCAAGTCTAGCTATACCTCCTTCACAATCTCTCAAATCAGCAAAAACATTTTGACTGTGCGAAGAACTATGGTAGGCAGGCCAAGGCCTGTAGGCGAAAAGAAAATAAGCATAAGACACTATGTTCTTTTCCTTTAGAACTTCAATTCAAAAAAAAGAGGGAGCTGATGATTATAATAATTACAATGTATTGTGCTCTTACTATGTGCTAGGCACTGTGCTTAACAATTTTCATGCATCATCTCAGAAAAAACACAAGGTAGATACTATGATCTCCAAATCTCTCCAAACTACAGATGGGGAGAAAAGGAGACCTGCAGATTTTCATGTGTACAGCCATACGATTCATAAGTGGCAAAGCGTGAACTCAAAAAGAGCTGACTACAAAGCCCTCACTAAACATAAACACACAATACAAAACAATATAAATGTCAGAAGAAATGTACAAACAAAAGAAGCAATCTTTTCCAATGTGAACTCAAAAAGAGCTGACTACAAAGCCCTCACTAAACATAAACAAACAATACAAAACAATATAAATGTCAGAAGAAATGTACAAACAAAAGAAGCAATCTTTTCCAAATTCATCTCTTGAACGGGCTCCATCCCACTGCCAATACCCTATTTCAGAATTTCTGCAAAACTAGTGCTGAGTGGGCTACTTAAGAATTACCTATTAAGTCCTATTAAATTACTATTCCAGGGCTGGCCAGTTAGCTCAGTTGGTTAGAGAGCAGTGTTATAAGACCAAAGTCAAAGGTTCAGATCCCCATACAGGCCAGCCACAAAAAAAAAGAAAGCTGTATTTAAATTACTCTTCCTAGGCTCAACCCTTGAGATTCTGTGCCACTGGGTATGGGGTGTTTCTGATGCCATTTTTTTGTAAGCCATTCTCCTAATTTCTGTTTACTCATTCATTCATTTATTCACTCAACAAAGATTTGAGTCCCACCAAGCCCCATAACCTCATCCCACATATCTCTTCTACACCTGATCCTACTGCATTACATTCTGAAAATATTTTAAAAGCCTGATTTTCAACTTTTCACTCCTCTACTGGAAGATTTTTATTCCCCATCAATTTTTTTTTTTGCAATCAAAGCTTTGCTGACATATAATGAACAACTGGTACACAGTAAGTGCTCAATAAATGTTACTTCCCTTTCTCATTACATAATCCTAATTCACATTATATTACATAGTCCTCAATTCATAAGGGAGGGGAACAGTATAACATACAAGAGCTAAACATAAGCAGCAGCTACTCTTCCATTTCAGCTGCATATGCTATTTCTTCCCCTTCCTTAAATGCTCTCCTGTGCATCGGTCCGAATCCTTAAAGGGACCGACATTCACTAAAACTTGCTTGACTTCCTGACCACAATAATCTTTCTTTTCTTATCATTTAGAGAACAGCTAAAACTGTCTGAAAAGTAATATCCTAACATTATATTAAATGCAGTTTCCTACCATCCTCTCACTTTTTAATAATTTTAGCTCTTGGCTGATTAAGATTCTTGAGAGTAGTTCGTATTATTCATTTTCATTATAATTCCACGAGTTCCTGGCCTGCTGCTAAGTATATAGTAAGCCTTAATATGACAATACCACATTTTCTACTGTGCAAGTCATCCTTAAGTTACTAACCTTGCTTTGTACCTTTATAACATCATTAATTAATTTCCCCCAAATCAAAAATATCTAAATGATTCAAAATTGTCAAAAGTTCATCCTCTACATAAGCAGGATATAGTGTAGTGGTTCTGCCATACATCTGCTACAATGCCTTGGGCAAGTAGCTTTACTACTCTAAGCTTAAATTTTCTTGTCTATAAAATGCATATAATATTTCTCAGGTTGATGTGAAAAGTTAATGAGATAATATAAATCACTTAGCACAGGGCCTGACACATAATTCTTGATAAATGCTAGTTTTTATTATCTCCTAGGACACAAAACCTATAGAGTAAATTTTTTCTAAGGATTAAATTTAAGCCAAGCGACAAGGAAATAGTCTAGGAACTCACATATTCAGAAAAAAAAATCTAAATCAAGACAGAAAGATTACACAGAAAGAATTCTCTAATTAATTGAATCAAATTCACAAGGCTAGGGTTTTTTATAAGATTACTTTAAACAGGAATAAGTACAGTTAACTTTACTGACAAAAATAAAGCAACATGCATAGCACTGAAAAGGGGCTCAGTAGTCCCTGTAGTGAAACAGAAAGAACACAGGGCTTAAATACAGAAGAACTCGGGTCCAAATAGCAGCTGGAACCACCTGCTAATTAGATAACATTTAAAAAGTAAATTCTCTAATCCTGTTTTCTTATTTGTAAGATGAGGTAAAAATAGTTGCCACAGATTAAATAAAGTAAATAAAAAGCCTGCTTGGCCAGCATGTCCTCCACTGGTGGACCATTCCCTTCTGTGCTTAAAAATAAAAATTCTGTGTTGACCAAAGTCAAGGGTTTGGATTCCTGAACTAGCCATTCACCATAAAAAATAAAAAATAAAATTTTGAACTGTGTTTTACAATAAGGTTGGAAAGTTCATTATATACAATATATATGCAATTCAAAGTCAATAATTCAACACAAAATTGGCAGGCAGGAAAGTAGAAAGATTTTAACTAAGTCTAAGAATCTGACTTCTCAACAGGAGGCACGTCTGTCATACTTACTTCAAACAGCATGCACGACATAACCTATCAAGGAATAAGAATGTTAATGAATGCTTTTTGGTTAACAAAATAATATGAATGTTTCCGCCCTTCAAAATGGCTACAGAAGTAGATTATTATTAAACACTATGTACAGAATTCATGTAAGAAACATGAATTTCCCACATATGCCTTCCCTCATCCACCCAGCTCTTTCCCAGTGCTCTTAAGATCATCCTTACCTGTACTAATTCCTGAAACATGGTTACACGATGAATAAAATAAGCTCCTCACTCACTGATGCAAACAAAATATTTATGCCTACATTTTAAGATTGATTTAAAGTTTAAGTCAAGTAGAGAAATTTTTAATTTGCTCTAGATCTGAATATATCCAGGACTTCTACAATAAGGCTAGATTAACCTCAGCTATCATAATCAATGGAAATAATTTACCAATGCTGTATTTATCAAGGAAAAAAAGACACTAACAAAAGAGAAAAGAAAATTTACAATGCAAAACTCTGTAACCAAGCTCCAACATAATAGCAGTTCATAAAGAGTTCCCTCATTTGGCTTGAATGTTGGAGAAACTTGAGTGAAAACGGGCAAAACCAAAAACCAAAAAAAAACCCTAGGATAATCTTACCTTTACAAGTGTTAAAATGTTTTTAAAAATGATTTAGGGGGCCAGCCCGGTGGCGCACTGCTATAGTGCGCCGCTTGGGAAGCGCGGCGGCGCTCCCGCTGAGGGTTCGGATCCCACGTGCAGACCGGCGGCTCACTGGCTGAGCGAGGAGCGGGGGCAACACCGAGG
>NW_007726842.1:17026-29858 GCF_000696425.1 Galeopterus variegatus
AGAGTGCGGTGCTGATAACACCAAGGCCCCGGGTTCGGATCCCATATAGGGATGGCCAGTTGGCTCGCTGGCTGAGCATGGTGCTGACAACACCAAGTCAAGGGTTAAGATCCCCTTACTGGTCATCTTTTAAATAAATAAATAAATAAATAAAAATGCCTTAGGGGAAAAAAATTGCTTTCTTCATCACTAGTAGCAGGTTTGAATTCTGTAATTTAATATTTAAGCAAGCAGCTCCATCAATTGGAATTTATACTCATGCCCAAATTTTATTCTACAATGCCTTTCCAATACAGACCAAAAATGTGTATAGATATATCAATATGAAAAAAGCATTTCTTTCTAAATTCTTTTCAAAGTGAGTATTTTCTTGTATAACCTGAGCCTAGGTAATTCTGTTTCTCATGTTGATTTTTGCTGGAGGATCCCTAAATTTAAGTTTTGGGATTAAGTTTCTTGTTTCCTAACTCTTACAGCTTTTCTTATCTAAGACCACCAAGTTACATAGATGGCTACTTTTTTTGGCCACCTTTTGCCTAATTTACATAGTGAAATGGAATGAGCAACCTGATTCGGATTATAATTTTTCACTTACACTAAGTGGGTAATTGTAATTAGAGACCTGAGAGATAAATACATTCTCTAAAGAATAAAGGAATACATAAACTATAGGTGCACAGAATGCATTTGGGGACCACAGTATTTTGGAACATAAAACCCCTTAAGGCCATACTTAACAGATGTTTGTATCAGGTCCCATCTCAAGGACTCATCCTCTCTATGCGCTAACAATAAAGCTGAAGGTGTAGCCTTCCAGGAGTTGCATTTAATAGACAACTGGAAAGACCAAAACACCTTCTGAAGACCAAAATAAATGAAACTCTAAAGATTGTGACAGATGGTAAAATCATCTGTGAGACAGTGACGGGACAAGGGGACTCCTAATCAGTTCCATTCAAATCATGAGTGTCCAGTTAACAACCTCTCCCTATGAGATGAGATCTATGTAATAACGTAAAAATGTAATAATATTATAATTGAAATATTAAAACAGAAATATCTTAGGTATAGATAGAACCCCTCTCCCTACTCCCCCTGGCCACTCAGCATGCATTTTAAATCAAGGCTGACCTTTCAGAGAACAGGTAGGTCACTTAAGGACAGTTAACCTCAATGAGATGCCGAGTGTTGTCTACTAATTCAAAAATAACCAAAAGTGTACTTCAAAATGGGAAAAATGGAGAAAGAAAAAGTAACATCTAGGCTACCTGGTTACCTCAGTTGGTTAGAGCGCAGCCTTGTAACACCAAGGGCAAGGGTTCATGTCCCCAAGGCCAGCCCCCCTCCCCAAAAGAAAGAAAAAGTAACATCCTACCTAAGATGTTACTCAGTTATTTCTAAGGTATTAAAGTATTAATTATATAGCAGTATTTTTCACTTTAACAAAACACACTTGAAAAATCCTATTCACTCAGGCCAAATCTAATTTTAAAACTGACCCTAAACATAAAACTACTCACCAGTGATACCAAAAAGTGAGAAAGAAAGAAAAAAAATACTGGTTCAGGAAAATGAGACTGCATTAAGGAGAAACTAACTTTAATTACGTGTCCACCAAAAAAATAAATAGAAGTTCAAGGCTAACCTAGGCTAGAGATTTCCAAAGCAAAGTCTTGAGAATTCGGTTATTTCCTTCTGCCTGACTGGAATTTTAGAAACCGCCACACTAACATAAAGCTATGAGGATGAAGATTAGAGAAATTTTACATAGAAAAAATAAAGAGTGAGGGACATAGTAACAACAGTATGGTGAATAACAAAAGGGGGGGAAAAGGCTGGCAATCCACCCCTCAAAAAGACCGGAATGTTTAGGGGATTAAAGAGATGCAATAAGCACAAGCCCAAAGAAGAACACTTCCAATATCGCAACATAAAGCAGTCATTCTACATTAAAATACAGTCTAGTCTCTATGTAAGTATACAGAGTTGCTATAACTTTCTAAAAATGTCTATTAATACAAAAGGAACGACCAGTTTATAAAGTCATTCTATATTTTAGTGAGCTACTCTACAGATCTATCCGAAACTACTTGCAAATTAAGCGCATTCCTTTATACCTCTATACCTTCCCTCTTGTTTCAAGATATCATCACGGAATGAACAACTTAAATTACTTTATTTTCCACGGTGTTTCCCTTCTCCCCTCTCCGTGCAACACAAGTACATTTCTTTAAGTTCACATCAGTTGATACCTAGTACCTGTAACTCAGCCTCTTTGAAACCTACTTAATTTTAAAAGTTCTAATAAGATGTGTTCAGGTTGGAAACGAAAAACTACCTTATAAGGGTATAAAAGACTGAAAGCAGGAAGCGGCTTTGACAAAACTAAGGAAGTTGCTGCGCGCTTGCTCACTGGGGGACTTTTTTGAAGCAAGAGAAGTAACACATGACATCTTTTTCTCTTGAATTAAAATGAGACTTGGTTCGCCGGTAAAAACACAGTGAGAGATGGAAATGACCAGTAATCGGGAAAAGGAGGTGGGTGGTCAAACGAAAACCCCGTTCTAGGTTCTCATTTTCAGAGTCCAATTCTTCCCTTTCCCCACCCACACCCTGGGCAGTGTTGTCACAGCAATCTTGCAAAACCTACAAGGAGAGCTTCTCTTTTCTCTCTTCTCGGCCAGGTCAGTCCCCGCGGTCGATGCCCTCGGTTCCCAAGCCCACAGCCAAGAAGGGGCGCGAGGAGAAAGTAAACCGGGTGGGCCAGGCTCGACGACCACCCCCCACGGCCACCGCGGCTCCGGGAGAGGTGACCGTCCCCACCTCTCCTTGGGCTGCGCTGCCCACCGCAGTGGGGGAAGGGCCGGGAGGGGTTGAGCGGAGGAAGCCGCTCCTGAGGGGCGGGAGGGTTTCTCGGCCCCCGCCCCAGTCCCAGGAGAGGGGAGCGAGCGGTCGAGGGAGGCCCTGACTCCGGGCCCCACCCCTCGCAAGCCGGCGAGGCTAGCACTGACAGCCGGCGGAGGCACCTCGCCACACCGTTCATCTCCAGGCCTCTTCCCTCCCCCGCCATTTTCCTTCTCCCGCCTCAGTTTCCCCACCCCAGCCCGTCACCCCCATTACCCCGTGCCACAGTCCACCACACAGGCCGGCAGCCGTCCCGCCATCTTCCTCCTCGCCTGCTGCTGCCGCCGTCTGCTCCGTGCTGGTAGGGGCCAGAGATTGGCGGCGGAAGATGGGGCTATCTGACCATTCACAGCCGGGCCGCCCTCTCCGTCCGTGGGGGAGCCGGGAAGCCGAAGCAGTAGCAAGAAAGCAGCAAGCTCGGTCAGCGGCTACCACTTCCGCAACCCGGGCAGGCAGGCAGTCCCCGCCCTGCCCCGCCGCGGCCTCCTCCCCCTCTCTCTTCCCTCCTCCTCCCTCCGGCCCCCACCCTACAACTTCTTCCCTTCAAGCCGCCTGTCCCCGGGAAGCCAAAATGGCCGCCGGTGCCGACGCCCCGGCCAGGCCAGGCTCAGGCCGCGAGCGCTCCCCCTTCCGCCTCCGAGCGGGAGGGGCAGGGAGCATGCGCAGTGAGGTGCGGCCGCCGTGCGCGGCTCCCGTCCCGATGTTAGTGAATCCACTTCGGGTTTTCCAGGAGGGTAGAGGCGGAGAAGTCAGCCTGAGCTTCCAGTCCTCCTTCGGAAGCTGGAGGGATCTTATCTGTTCAGCCTTTCGGTTTAGATTACTTCTGAGCAAGGGATGGAAGCGCCTCCCGCAGCCACGAATATCTTCTCTAGTGCCGGGGGAGCACGGCCTAATTGAAAACGTTGTCAGCGTCATGCAAATATTCCTGTAACTTGAGTGGCTGCTTTTCTGGGTGAAAAGGAGCGATATCAGAACGTGGTGAGCATCGGGAACGAATGAACGAAGGCCCGAGCCTTTGTTCCAAGGTTTTATTCAGTTACACTCGTGCGTTGTTACAGGACTTTAGATTATGGGCCCCTCACAGGCACGTCCGTGCCCTCAAGGAAGGTAAACCTCCCAGGAAATATATTCTACGTAATATGCCGTACACAAATAGGCTTTTATTCAGGGTTTTTGGATGACAAAGATTTCCCTTTGGAGTGATAATACCAATGATTAAGGGCCAAAAAATAATTTTTTTAATGTTAAAACTGGAAAGCCTAAAGCAACGGTTTCAAATTTAGGGTGCATCAGAATCACCTGGAAAGCTTGTTAAAACAGATTTCTGGGCCACACCCCCAGCGTTTACTGATTAGTTGGTCTGGAGTGAGGCCTGAGAATTCGCATTTCTAACAAGTTCTAAGGTTCCCACTTCAGGAACCAGAAGGTTAATAGCTTTCCTCTCCACGAGGCTTATCTTATGATAAACCATCCTGCGTTTGCTTACATGAGGCTGAGGTAAAAATATTTCTCATTAAGAAAGGATGTCTTATTCAGTCCAGAAGATGCCATAGCGTGGGGTTAAACTGGCCTGAGGGATGGAATAAGGGTTTTTCATTCATTCATTTGACAAATAACTTTCTCACCTACTATATTATGGCAGGGACTGTGCTGACCCTGAATATTCAATGGGGTGCAAAATAGATAATGTTTACTCTCAGAATTTACAGATTAGTTGAGAAATAGACAAATTGTGTTAAGAATGGGGCCAGCCCTTGGCTCACTTGGGAGAGTGTGGTACTGACAACACCAAGTCAAGGGTTAAGATCCCCTTACCGGTCATCTTAAAAAAAAGAAAAAAGAAAAAAAAATTGTGTTAAGAACAACGAAAGAAGGGAATAGAAGCACGAGAAATGAGGATAAGGAGTGAGAACAGAGGGAGGTGGAAGATAGGGAAGGCTTCTCGGACCAAGTGGCTTTCAAAAACTGAGGCCCGAAGGATGGTAGGAGATGGGGGAAAGAGTGGGGAGGAAGGGGAGTCCCCTCAGGAAGAGGCAACAGCAAGTGTCAAGGACGTCAGGTGGAACAAGCATGGTATCCTCCACCAATTGAAGGGAAGACCCAAGTGGTCCAAGTGTAGTGACTCAGGGAAGATGCAATGGTAGGTGAAGTCTAAGAAACAAATAGTTCAAGAATTTGTAGACTGCTCCAAGCATTTTAGTTTATCCTAAAAGCAACTTAAAGCCGTCAAAGGGATTTAGATTAGAAAACGTTGTGGCTACTTTGTAGAGAATGGACCCAGCAGAGTCCAGAGTGAATCATACATTGTATGCTGGAGTTCAGGAGTAGAAATACGTGAGGGCCAGCATCCAGATGGGATCAGATAGGTGCAGAGGAGACTAAGGAACGTCATCATCAATTAGTGTCCAGCATATCCACAACGATTCAAACTAAATAAGTAATCCTAAGGGAAGGTTTTTCTCAGAGGTTGTCATCAAAGAAGTCAAACAAAAGGGGTTTTCTTTCAGATACATCATTGTTAGCTTTTCCCCTGCATTTTAGAAGAAGATGCTAGATGGGGATGGTTTCCTTCCACTTCCACTATCAGGTAATTAGGATCCTTTGGAGAAGCATATGCTTGAGGATTGGCTCTGGCAGAAAAGACAGATGTGGCTTAGTAGGGGTAGAACAGATAGTTGTTTCCAGCAGTTACAGTTAGTAAGTCAGGAGGGTAGGGATCTTCCCAAAGGGATCACAAAGACAGAGGTTAGGGCCTTTAACAGGTCACTCAGGGCAGCCCACACTCTGGCCTTGTGTGGTTGTCATGGAAGTACGTACATCAATGGTCAGAAACGAGTGCTTCCAAGTCCAGGCAAGTAATTTTATAAATGAAGGGGGCCACAAGGAGGGTATAGCAACATGGAGAGCCCACACCCCAACAGAAGGCAGTAGACAACTGTTGTTATGTGAGAATACAAGTCTGGGGTTGCCCGAGTTTCCACCCCACCAGCCCAAGAGAAATCTGAATTTTTATCTTTGGTAATTGCTGTGGTTTGATTGTGTCCCCCAAAGTTCATGTGTTGGAAACTTAATCCCCAATGCAATATTGTTAGGAGGTGGGACTTTAAGAGGTGATTAGGCCATGAGGGCTCAGCCCTCATGAATGGAATAATGCTGTTATCGTAGGAGTGAGATTGCTATAGAAGGAGTGGGTTTCTTATAGAAGGATGTCTTTAGCTCCCTTCCCTCTCTCTTCTGCCCATATGATGTCCTTCACCATGTTATGACACATCAAGAAGGTTCTCACCAGATGCCAGCCCTTAGATCTTGGACTTCTTAGCCTCTAGAACTGTGAGAAATACATTTCTGTTCTTTATAAATTACCAAGTCTTTGGTTTTCTATTATAGCAGCACAAAATGGACTAAGACAGTAACTAATTTTTCTCTGTAGGCCATATCTGACCTATGGGCTGCCAGTTTGTAACTTTTGATTTCAGAAGCTATCTACGGCTTAGTCATGTGTTATCTTCAAATATGAAGCTCAAGTCAGTTCTAGGTACTATGTCTCTTTTCATAGGCATGAGGAAACCTTCTTTCATAGTCACCAGTCTCTTTCATATAGTCAAGACTGTCCTGTGTTTGTAAAGGCAGTAACTGTTAGAAGCACCTAGAAGCTTCCAGGCCTTGTTAGAAATGACATTTGTGCATGTTCCTCATAATCTGTCCTCCCAAACACTTTGCTTGCTTCAGATCCCTCTTCTGCTTCCTGTTTGCTGCATGCCAAATTGGTCAGCCTCTGTGCTACTATGGTGGCTTAGCCTTCCTCAGCTGCCCAGAGCCTTTAGGTACACATCCAGCCAAAGCATTTTTGACAACCCTGTTTGCATATGCACCCCTCCTGCTCACTCTTCTCCAAACACAGAAGCAGAGGATGTCAGAGTTAGAAGACCTCTTAGAGATTATCTCGTTAGGAGTGAAAAGGGAAGCAGTGGTGAACTGCCCTTCATTCATTCCGTTATCCCTGATAACGCCCCAATTTCCTTTTAGTTCAGGTCATCCAGGTACTTGGTTTTTGTCAGTTTCTAAGCTTGGTTCCCAACCCTTCAGGTGTTTGTAAATCTTGCAGTATCCTTCCAATACATCCCCTTTGGCTTTAGTTAGCTGTAGCCAGTTCCCATTACTTAACATCAAATTTAAGAACCCTCACCGAGGTTGAGGATTTGGATCCCCATATAGGCAGGCTGCCCCCCCCCCAGAAAAAAAAAATTAAGAACCCTAAGTGGTACAGAAGCCCAGAGAGTTTAAGTGATTTTCACAATATCTTAAAGAAACTAAGGAATAGAGTCCTGACCAAAACCCAGTTCTGACCCAGGGCTCTTTAGTTGTAATGCCACAAGCATTGTTTTATTTTGACTGATACAATGGTTACCAATTATCATAAGATTTCCCAGATTATTCCTGTGCTTTAAGACCAATTTAGCAAATGTTTTAGGACTTTAAAAAGTGTCTAAGAAATTCACATGTCACTCAATCACCACTACTTTAAAATGAGAAATATTATTATTAAAAAAATCAGTCTGGATACTTACTACAGGGCTGACTATTTGCAAATTGGCAGACCAATCAAACCCACAGAGAGCGTTGATTAAGAGCAGCTAAATAATTGATCAAGATGTCCATGCCCTGGTCAGAGGGAGAGGCTGTGAATCCTGGCTTCTCCCTTCTCAAGTTATATGATCCTAGACAACTAAGCATGTAGAGAAAGCAGTGATTTTGGATTCAAGAGACCTGAGTTGAGTATAACTCTGTTTCTTCATCTGTAGAACTGGCAGGGATACTTAACCAATAGGGTTACTGTAAAACTTGAATTAAAAAAAAAAAATCATATTATAAATTATAGAATGATCTTATTATAAGAAGATCAAGAGGAATATGGTTTAATTATAAAGTAACTACTTTTGTACTTATTACTTAAACGTACATACTTAAAGATCCAAAAATTTATCTTCCTCTTCAAAGACATTATCTTGGGGTCTGTGTGCTTACTCTTTTAATGCTATCATGGTGCAAAATACTTTTAGAAGCTCTCCTTCAGACTTGCCTTTGAAGCCTACAGCCCATTCCTTTAATTATCTTCATTGGTTACAAATCTTGGCCCTTTGTGGGTAGATTTAATTTTTGGAATTGGCCAAAAGTCATTTCTTCAAGTCCAACTCCAGTGAATAAAATGGCTGATGATGTAGGGCTATATTTTTTGATCAAAAGCTTTGTGAGACTATCAATAAAAACTGGTTTTCATATGTGACTTATAGACTGCCTCTATCACGGTTTTAAGTTTTTTGTTTGTTTCTTTGCTTTTGGCAGCTAGCTGGTACAAGGATTGAACTACTATGGTTTTAAAATGAAGTTCCAGAGAGATTTTATTCAAGATCCACATCGTGGATGGTATAGACTGAATGTTTGTGTCCCTCCCACCAAGTTCATATGTTGAAATGTTAACCAGCAAGGTGATGGTATTAAAAGACGGGGCCTTTGGTAGGTGATTAGGTCAAGAGGGAATGGCCTTCATGAATGAGTTTAGTTCCCTTACAAAAGAGACCCCAAAGAACTCTCTCGCCCTTTCCACCATGTAAGTACACAGGAAGACAGCTGTCTATGAACCAGGAAGCAGGCCCTCATCAGACATGGAATCTGCCTGCACCTTGATCTTGGACTTGCCAGCCTCCAGAGCTGTGCAAAAAAAATTTGTTGTTTATAAGCTTATAGTAGTTTGTTAATAGCAGCCCAAATGGGCTAATGCACTAGGATAAAACTACTCATTAAATGTTTAATTTCAATTGAAAATATATTTTATAGGATGAAAATATTTGTAGTGTTTGAAATGAGGTGAGATTCTGTGGGATATAGCACCCTAGTCCTCTCACTGCCTGCATAGAATGAACAGTTTATTTAAAATGTGACTCTTAATTTGAAAGAAATAAAAGTTATACCACACATACACAGACACATGCATCTCATGTTACATAAAAAAGACAAATCCTACATGTATTGCAAATCTCCAGTGTATAATGAGATCCATACTCCTTGTTGCAGCCTGCAAACCCTCCCTGTTCTGCTGCCCACCTCCCTCTCCAACTTGTCTTCTCTTCTCCCCTGATTCATCAGTCCTCTTGCTGCTCTTCATGCACACCAGGCCATTCCAACCTGCATCTTCTCCCTGGTCGTCCCCCCTCGTTATCAGTTATTCCTGAATCAGTTACCTCCTCGGAGAAGCCTTTCCTGACCACCCAATCTGAGGTGACCTGCCTCTCTCCCTTGTCACCGTGTTTTAATTCCTTAGGGAAAATGTCTTATTTATTTATTGGTTCATTTGTGTGTAGTCTCTCTCTCCCAGCTAGAAAATATTCCCACCAGAATTTGAAGAGACCCTGGCATAGAATAAGTGTTCAACAAATATTTATTGAATGAATGAATGAATGACTAGATTAAATAACAAAAACAAAATATTAAATGTATTGGAGGAGAATATTTGTATAATATCAAGGTGGGGAAGATTTTTTGAAGTAAAAGAAGAAACCCATAGCCATTAATAGGAAGATTTGGCTGCATGAACATTTAAATTTCTAGTGTCTAAGGTATTTTTTTAAGTTAAAGATTATGTTTTAGTCCGTTTTGTGTTGCTATAACAGAATTACTTGAGACTGGGTAATTTATAAGGAAAAGAGGTTTATTTGGCTTACGATTCTGGGACAGCTGTATCTGGCATGGGCCTCAGGCTGCTTCTACTTATGGCAGAAAGTGGCAGGTAGCTGGAGGGTTCAAGCAGATCACATGGCGAGAGGAAGCAAGAGAGAGAGGGGAAATGCCAGGGTCATTTAAACAAGCTCTCACGGGAACTAATAGAGTGAGAACTTACTCATTAGTCCCCCCTCCTCCAGGGAGAGCATTAATCCATTTGTGAGGGATCCACCCCCATGACTCATTCAGTTTCCAATACTACCACATTGGGGATCAAATTTCCACAAGAGTTCTGGAGGGGACAACACATCCAAACTCCATCAAATTAGAAGAAAGTATTTAAAAGGAGAAAAAATATCCAAGGCTGGTAAGTGTATGGGGAAATGGATAGGCTGAACACTGTCAAACACACCCTCCTGGAAAGTTATCCAGCGGTATCTATTAAAATTTTAAATTTGTATGTATTAGACTTGGGAATCCCATTTTGGTGAACCCTAACGAAATAAAAATACTGGTGTTAGAGAGAGAAAGCTTATAATTATGAAGAATTATTTAAAAAATAGAAGGTTTAGAGATATATGCTTTTTTCCAAGTGCTAATATGGCCAGGGAAATCTCAAGGACTCTCTTAGCTCAGAAGGCATGGCTAGATCTTAAGGGACAACTAGCAATCTCTTCCATGTGTCTGTATTAACCTATAGGGATGTGATATTTAGCTTCCTCCTTAGTAACAGTACTTAGATTTTATTCAGGTGCCTGTGTACCCAGCCAAAACACTATATTTCTCAATCTCCTTTGCTGCTGGGTGTGGCTGTGTGATTAAATTATAGCCAATACGATAGAAGAAGAAGTAAAGTAGAACTTCTTTAAAATATCTTTAAAGAAATCTGACTCAACTAGGAGGGGCACCATTTTGGTTTTTGCCTTCTGCCTTTCTTCCTGCCTGAAACACAGATAAGGTGACTAGAGCTCCTCAACCATTATGGCTGAATAGCTGACCTTGAGACTAGAAACAGTGTCCTAAGGACCAATGTCTGCATGACCCTGGGGTGCCATATTAGCCCTGAATTTCCCACCTCCAGCCTTAGTTTACATGAGAGAAAAATAAACCCTTAGTGTTTAAACCACTGTAATTTGGCATTTTGGGTTATATATACTAAATCTAAATCTGAATCATAATGCCATGATATAATGTTAAATGCAAAAAACAAGTTGCTTTGTAATATCAGAAGGATAAAACTCATGCATTTATAGGTGATAGGCCAGTAATATAGAGAGGTGGATTAGTGAACATATAAATGTTGTAGTAGAGAATGGAGAGGACATGTTGAATTGGAAAGTCCAAGGAACATCAATAATATTATTACCATGTAGGCACATAGATCGAGATCTTGCAATCTTTCATGTTAAATTTCTCCAGTATTCTGCAAACAAAACATTTTCCCAGCTGTGTCTAGACTGCAAGCTAACAGTTTGTGACTTTTGATTTATGATATGATCTAATATTTGGGAAAATGTAATAAAGGGTGGGTTGGGTGGGAGAAAGAACAGAAAAGTGGGCCCAAAATATGTGTATATTTATATGTGGTATAAGCATAGAGATGATATGGAAGATTGTGCACCAAATAATGGAAACATAGAGGAATAAGATTGGAGGGGGAAGTTATTAACTTTTTCATTACAACTCTGTATTGTCTGTATTATTAAAATGCATGTACATGAATTTTGTAACTTAAAAAAATCTAATGAGGTAGGGGGAAAATTGCTGAGAAGTTACGCAGACTGAAAATCTAATGCAAATGCCACAACATAAACTCGAACACTTCTAGGATAATTCAATATGAGAAAGTTTGATCTGTCTTAGGAGTAGGCCATTAATTTAAGAATTAATATCTAGGGGCCGGCCCGTGGCTCACTCAGGAGAGTGCGGTGCTAATAACACCAAGGCCCCGGGTTCGGATCCCATATAGGGATGGCCAGTTCGCTCACTGGCTGAGCGTGGTGCTGACAACACCAAATCAAGGGTTAAGATCCCCTTACCGCTCATCTTTAAAAAAAAAAAAATCTAAAACTAGAAAACACAGATGTGAAAGGGAGAACACAAATAGTAAGTTGCAGTGACTTTTCGTTAGGTGTGGATGAGCCGGAAGTCATTTATAAACATATAACCTTGCCAGTTTGAAGAAAAATATGTTCCAGAAAATGGTACCTTGATTATTTTTTAAATAAAAGATAAAAAGAAGTGCATTCTTCTTTGAGATTACCATGTGGCCCAATGTATACATTTCGTTTAGTCTAGCACATCAGGTGGTTCATTTTAAAACTAGTTCTAGTTTTAGAGCAGCTCAGATTCTTAAATATTTATTGCGTTTACCTACCTCTACCTCAGGCATTGCCATTCTCTTGTAAACACATTTGAAAAAGTTGACAGTTGTCATCTCAGTCTGAAACTGTGCAGTTGGCTCTGGTCTATTGAGAAGAAACTGGATTGTGAATCCATTTTTTTCTAATACATCTATTTTCATCCTTTGGTAAATTTGACAACTTGTGACAGTTCTCACATTTCTGAAACAACCTTCCTGATAATAGTAGAAGCTAATAATGATAATATGATAGATTATAAATTAATTGATTGCTTTTGGTTTATCCAAAATGAAGATTATCAAACTTTCTCCTCCTACTTTCTTACCCCACCGCAGCCCCTGATGCATACCCTGTGCCATTACAGCATTTATGTCTAGGGAATATGATCCTTAAATAGCAGTCAGTCACTCTAACAGTGTATCAATTTGATATTCTAGGATATTTCACAGTAATAATTTTGCAGAAGGGACATTATAGCTCCCTAGTTTAGCAAATGAGGAAACTGGAGTACCAGAGAAGTTGAGTGACTTATTTAAGATCTCACAACAAACTAATAGAGTACTTCTACTGAAATATATTTCTAGAGATTCATAGAGGGTAAAAGCTACATTGAAAATCCACACAACTCTGGAAAATAGCAAATTTGATGATGCTATAAAATCTGGCATAATGTCCTCCTGGTCAAGACACTTTTGGTAGTAAATGAGAGAAACCAAATTCAAACCAGGTTAAGAATAAAAAGGAATTTTTTTTCTTTGTAGTGAGTGGAGCTCAGCTAAGTGTAAATTCCAAAGATAAATTGGATTCAGGTATGTCTGGATGCAGAGGCTCAAAAATACCATCAGAAT
>NW_007726842.1:30737-32261 GCF_000696425.1 Galeopterus variegatus
AAAAAAAAAAAGACATACTCTGTGTGTTTATGTTGTCAGTTCATAAATGAACACAAAGGCAAATGAAAAATAAAAACATTGGACACCTGCCAGACATTACATTAGTCTAAATGTTTAATGATTCCATTAATCCTGCACTGAGAAAAGCAATTATTATATTTTTTGAAGTAGCATTTGCTTTTTTGGTTTCCATTTCACCTGAAATGCTGATGAGCCTGTGCTAGCTACACTTAACAGTATTTTATTGGAAGGCAAATAATTATTCATTTCATAAAGAGAAATGGCCTCATACATAGCCAATTCTTTATCATAGTTTAACTAGCACTCTACACATTCATTTGTCCCTTTATTTTATTTATGTTATGTGCCAGTTATGAACCAGGAACAAAGAGATGAGTAATTTGCAGCCGCACCCCTTGAAGAAATCAAAGTACAGATAGAGAAACAAACAGGTAAAAATTAAAGAACACCATGAGAAGGAATTTACACAGGGCTTTAGAAGCAGAGGAGGATTCTCAGCTGGGAAATCAGGGGAGACTTCAAAGAAGAAGGTTTAGGGAATGCCTTCCAGGGTGGAAAAGGAGGCAAAAGGCAATTCTGGAGAAAATAACATGGGCAATGACACAGAGGCTGAAAAGAACCCTGGGTGTTTAAGAAATGGATTACAACTCTGGCTGTGGTATAGGGTGTGTACAGTCGTGCTAAGTTTGGACTTTACCTTGTAGTTCCAAAACCCTAGTCCCCCAACTAGAACTAGGCTGATAGTAAAGAGCTATCTGGAGAAGTTGTTAAACATACAGATTTTCCAGGCCCCACTTATGGAGAAATTTTGGTTCAGGAGGAATCTGTTTAAAAAAATTTCCCTACGTGACTCTGGACCACATCCAAGTTTGACAACCACTGTGTGTAGGCAATTAGGATCTATCATAGGGTGCTGGGAAAGAGAATAACATGGTTTGGAAGGAGCTGTTTTGCCAATGCAAAGTTGCATTAGAGCAGGTCAAAACAGGAGATGGAGAGACCTGATAGGAGAGTGTTGTGATAGAACAAATCAGAAATGGTAAGCACCTGTACTGTAACAGAGGCAGTGGGGGTGGAGAGGAGGTGAATGTTCAAAGACATTTCTGAGAAATGTAATCCACAAGATTAGATGATCTGTTTGATGTGGGAAGTAAAGTAGGGTGGATTCTATTTTGTAACGGGCACCCTTGAGAACAGGGTAAGAGGTAAGCAGTAGGCGTGGCTGTGAACAGCATGGTCTTAGATTAAGGTGAGAGACCTGGCTAGAGCTTGTTAGGGGTGGGAGGCCAATGCTTGGGGCTGGATCCCAAGATCCAGAGAACTTCAAATCTGGGAACCTTGAGGTTGGAGACTTGCTGACCACTCCTCACCTGGGTACATTTCCCTGTGGCTTACTGCCAGTAGTCATCTCTCATAGCCCTATCGTTAGATTTTTCTCTCTAGACTGAATGACTCCCTGATTTCAGAACCTATGGTTTATCTGTATGTTCTCAGAGCCTAGCC
>NW_007726842.1:32991-33680 GCF_000696425.1 Galeopterus variegatus
GGGGATAATTATATAAATTTGTATTTCTAAAATTCTACATGCTTCCATTATTACTTTCCAAAAATACACATTTTTGTGATAAGAGAGTAAGCAAAATACATTCCTTTTTTCCAGACATTAATTATTGCAAGATGCCTGTGTAATTAGTAAAACAGGCATCTCCTACATGTATTAATTTAGATTCCACCAGAAAGTACTTGATTAATAATATATATATATATATTTAGAAACTTTCAATTGAATTAATTAAAGACAAGGAATAATTTTTAATTCAGTTATCCAAGTAAGCTTGTATGGATCCAGAGAGATTATTTTTAGATAGAGTGTTATGATCACTTCTAAAGTGTCTATTTGTCTTTCGCTCATGCAATGCTACATGGAATAAATAAGAGAGACTTTGCTCAAGCCCAAAGGAGTCACTACCATGAATGATAAGAAAATAATATAAGGAAAATGTAAGACAAATTTGTAAGTAACATGGTTTTATTCTATTCATGGATTGGATGATTCCTTTTTTGTTTATTCCTTACAATCTCTGCCTTCCTTGCAGGTAAGTGCCCTCTGAATACCAACTATGAATGTCCTATTTATAGAGATTTCAAATCAACAGAAAATTGAAAAACACTGAAATATAGCTTTTCTTTATAATTCCCTGTCATGAAAAAGAGCAAGCTTATCGTTGAACATCG
>NW_007726842.1:34330-39178 GCF_000696425.1 Galeopterus variegatus
TTACAATCTCTGCCTTCCTTGCAGGTAAGTGCCCTCTGAATACCAACTATGAATGTCCTATTTATAGAGATTTCAAATCAACAGAAAATTGAAAAACACTGAAATATAGCTTTTCTTTATAATTCCCTGTCATGAAAAAGAGCAAGCTTATCGTTGAACATCGGCAATTTCAAAATACAGTTTCCAAGCAGATGTGAGAGTTAAGTTTGGATAATCCCCCAAAATGTAAAAGAGCAAAGATATTGGCAAAAACTAAGAAAAAATCTTTTTTGGATTGTCATGTCTACATTTCACACTAGTTATTGGGAATGAATTCCTACAAATGGGTAATGAATTGTACTTCTCTAAGCCAGTTGACTGTGTTAATTCCCTGTATGGGCTGATGTTCTTTCTCCTTGATATAGACTAATTATCCTGAAAATCTATAACTTCCTGCTTCCTCTGATCTTCAGGAGACTGTTTCATGATTCTCTACTCATAATTTATGATGTGAATGTATTAAACCCTGATATTGACTCCACTCCTTTTTATTCTGTGTGTAATACCTGTTGTACCTCACTTGCCTTGCCAATCCCTGGTTTTGGCTTCTCTGACCTGCTTTGACCTTTTGCTACCCAAAACCCAAAACATACTGCACTAGCCTTAATGTCCTGGTCTTTCGCCTGCTTTCTCCCAGATGCATTCATTCTCTGCCCTTCTCTTGCTTCATCTATATCGCAGGAAGCTGATTCCTACCAACTCCATTTCCAAGGCTCATTTGCCCATTCCCAAAAGGAATTAGGACAATGAAAGATAAAAAGATAAAGTAGGAGCACTGGTACAATAAGAAAAAGGAACATATTTCTCCCCTGTATTAGTCCGTTTTCTGTTGCTATAACAGAAACACCTGAGACTGGGTAATTTATAAAGGAAAGAGGTTTATTTGGCTTACGATTTGGGACAGCTGCGTCTGGCATGGGCCCCAGGCTGCTTCTACACATGGCGGAAAGTGGCAGGCAGCCGGCAAGTACAAGCAGATCACATGGAGAGAGATAGCAAGAGAGAGAGAGAGGAGGTGCCAGGGACCTATAAACAATAAGCTCTCGCAGGAACTAATAGAGCGAGAACTCACTCATTACCCCCCCACCCCCCACCCCCCGCAGGAGAGCATTAATCCATTCATAAGGGATCCGCCCCCATGACTCAAATCAGTTTCCAACACTGCCACACTGGGGATCAAATTTCCACATGAGTTTTGGAGGGGACAACACATCCAAACTCCATCATCCCCCTTTTTGATTCAGGCAGCTTCTCCAAAATGGCCACATTTCCTCTGCAATTGCTGTTCTTCCAGCCAGAGCCAGGGCTCTGTTAATCCAGCTTCTTTGTTGGTCTCTCCAGCCCTAGAGATGGATGGAAGAGGCTTCCTGCTATTGCTACTCTCTGGTGTGCCCTCCTCCCTGAGTGTGGCTTTCCAGCTCTTTCAACACCTTTGTAACTAGTTCTTGGTATTAAATTTCCTTAACTGAACTACCAGATTTGGGCTCTGATTTCTGACTGGACCCCATCTCACACACTGAGATGACAACACCTGGCAAGTTGTTAGGCCAAAAGCAAAACAACTATCATAATCATAGAATAATTCATGTAGGTATCAGAAGGTTCACATCCCAAAATGTCCAGTGGAGATGTAAAATAAATAATGAAGATGTTACTGAAAATATACTATATACAAGTACAATAGAGACAGAGTCATTTTGATTTATTTAAAGCCACTTTTATTTAATTCTTATCTTCATGTTTTAGGAATCTCCCATCAATAGGGAAACAATGGGGAATTGAGAAGAGTTAACAAAGAATGATGCCCACACTGAGCCCAAAATAGTTCCAAGGGGATAAGCCTACACAGAAGGAAGAAAGATGTAATCAGCACCCAGAGTAGGTAACAAAACCCATTCAACACTGCTGTTCCTTTGAAGAAACTGCTACTCTCCCATCAGAATCTCTCTCTCTCTCTCTCTCTCTCTCTCTCTCTCTCTCTCTCTGCATTAATCTGACCATCCTGTTTTTGGACTGAGCAAGACTGAACCATGTTGGGACCTAAAACTACATGGGCTCTAAAAGATTTTTAAAAGACAGTTTTCTTTGCATGCATTTCTCTGAGTTCCCTCTTTTCCCATGGTTATTTGGTATTTTTGATCTTGGTTAAAGGGTAAAATGACATTATTTACATGAATGAAAGTTGTTTTCCAGCCATCGTGAAGCTGCAGACTCACACATACTACCCAGACCCTGAGATAAGGACAGGACCAGAAACCGGAGAGGCCTTGGCAAGACCTTACACCTGACTCATAGACACAGATGCCTCATAGCTCACATCTCCTTCTCTCCTGCTTTTCATTTCCTACATTCCATTCCCTCAACACCCTCTTTAAAAACCCTTCAGTAAACCTGAGTCTTTAAGATGGCTTTAGCCATTCTTCAGATTTAACAGAGAGATGGGTTAGACTATCATCTCTCCTCAGGTCACTGGTATTCCTAAATAAAAGCTGACTTCCATTTTTCACCAACATATGACTTTTGATTGGTTTGCTTTTGTCTGTGGGTAGGCAGCCAGACCTGTGAGCTTGGTAACAATTTTGGGGAGCCTCAGCTAGGAGCTGAGTGGCCCCTGTAACACAATGACACAAAAGTAGTCAAGCTTATTGCATACAAGTGTCCAAGACAGATGTCAGTGGCCTAAATGGCCTAGGAGTAACCCATCCTTTGAGACACATTTTGAAAAATCGACTTCTGTGTTCTGTGAAAAGTTGAAGCTGTGGTTTCATGACCTTAGGCCAGAATTCAGTTCATCATGTCTAGTTTCTAAGCAAACCCTTCTCTGGTTTTGTTAAAATGGAGCAGAACTCTGGGCCGAGCCCATGGCACACTCGGGAGAGTGCAGTGCTGGGAGCACAACAGCGCTCCCGCCGCAGGTTCGGATCCTATATGGGGATGGCCGGTGCGCTCACTGGCTGAGCTCAGTACGGCCGGTCTCAAAAAAGAAAAAAGGACAAAAAAAAAAAAAAATGGTTAAAATGGTATATTTTATGTTACCTATATTTGCAATAAAACAAAACAAAAACATTTCTTCTATAATGATTTCCCACAAATCTTTCAAATATCCTAATACAAATCTGACCTCAAGATTTGTGTAGTGCAACAAGTAAATGTAGTGCATGGTGATCGCCTGGATCATTTTGGTATAAGGTACAGCATTAGCCCAACTGCCAAAACTCAAATGGGATCGCAGGATTGGATGATAGTAATTTATCACTGTGAATTTCCTGAGCTTGACGGTTGTATTACGTTTATGTAGGAGAATGCCATTGTTTGTAGGAAATACATACAAAAGTTCAGGGTGATGGGGTGTCAGGTCAGCAACTTACTCTCAATGGTTCAGAGAAAAGAGGGTGGTTTATAACGTACTTGAAACTTTGCTGTAAATTTTTGGTTTTTTTCAAATTTCAAGTATACAAAGTAAAAGTATTAAAAAAGGTTGAATGCTATCACATTGATCTGGTAAAGGTAGAATTGGCCACAGTAAAAGGCACTTATACTGTGATAAAAAATTTAAAACTTAAAAAACAAAAGTAAAATAAAAATTAAAAGTACATGAAAATGGAAAACATTAAACAAATAAGAAAAATAAGATAAAATTTGAAAGGACTTGGTTCAGACGCCGACAGACACTCGCGGCACGGTGTAAGGGGGGACAGGCATGCTGAGGAACGCGTCCCCGCTCCACACCGGACCTCTGCGTGCTGCTTCACAGAGAAGACGACACGCAGAGCGAGCAGGACCGCAGGCCCAGATGCACGCCTGCAGGGACACGCCTGGGGACGAGCAGCAGCCAACCCCGCAGACTCACGTACACGATGGCTTTCCCAATGTGCAGAAATGACTTCTCCACAAACTCCCGGACACTGTGGACTTCGCCAGTAGCGATGACAAAGTCCTCCGGCTCATCATTCTGCAGCATCAGCCACATAGCCTACAGACAGAGAGGCAAATCCACAAGGAAGTCACCCTCAGCAGCCACCTTTATCTATCTATCACATACAGTCCTCCAAAAGGATATAAAGCAAAGATTAGAAACTGATGAAGTTTAATGTATTGTCCGTCCTGGAAATATCTGCATTTTAACAAATCAGAAGGAATTGTACCCATTTCTCATTACAACATAAATGGTAGCAAAACTTGGGGTTATGAGTAAAAACTTGCTAAGCAACTTTTGATTTTCATTGCAGTTAACATAAAAACTGCATTTTTAAATTAATGGCAACTTAAGTTGAGTTCCAGGTTGGCAATACAGTGATAAGCAGTTATAATTCTCTACTGATGATTACTATAAATTTCTTCTTTAACACTAATAAAAGATGCAAACATTCATGTTTACAGTTAAACATGGTAGCTACTGACATATCATCAGTATTGTTTCATAAGTAGTTCAGAGGATGTGAAATTAGCAAATTATTTAAACCGCTTAAACTAACAACAGCTTCCTTTTAGATTCATCCCCTCCAAAAATGCACTTAGGAGCCATTTTGCACCCCATAAAAGATCTACTTTTATTTGCAGAATGTGGGATATGATAGCACAACTATTATATTTAAGAAAAACTTAAATGGACAATAAGAACTAAAAAGTGTGATGATGAAGTGGATTGAATTATGTCCCCCCAAAACTCATTGAAACTTGAATTGTATCCCCCACATTTTATGTATTAGAAACTTTGCCCCCACTGTGATTGTTAAGAGGGTGGGAAATCCTATTATGGTAATTGTAAGGTGGGGCCTTAAAGAGGTGATTGGATTGTAGAACCGTGCA
>NW_007726842.1:39525-46076 GCF_000696425.1 Galeopterus variegatus
ATACATACATACATACATACATACATACATACATACATACATACATACATACATACATACATACATACATACATACATACATACATACATACATACATACATACATACATACATACATACATACATACATACATACATACATACATACATACATACATACATACATACATACATACATACATACATACATACATACATACATACATACATACATACATACATACATACATACATACATACATACATACATACATACATACATACATACATACATACATACATACATACATACATACATACATACATACATACATACATACATACATACATACATACATACATACATACATATAAATATACATACATACATACATACATACATACATACATACATACATACATACATACAGTTGATTTTCATTATTTGTGTAGTTATATTCTATAAAGTTGCTGCAAACAGTGAATTAGTAAATACTGAACCATTGCTCCTAGAGGAAATACAAGGTTACATTCCTGTGAACCTCTGGTCACAGTATTTTTGTCAAACAAACACATAAGCTTGTTTTATGTGTGTTTCTATTTAGAGATACTTTATTTAATATATACTGATGATTCATTAACATTGAACTCACAGCTAAGAGTACTAAAACTAATGCCTGAACGAAGCTTATCTAACACACGTTTTCTTCATAAGATATAACAGTCTTGTGCTTAGAATCACTAGACAGGGCCGAGCCCGTGGCACACTCGGGAGAGTGCGGCGCTGGGAGCACAGCAGCGCTCCCGCCGCGGGTTCAGATCCTACATAGGGATGGCTGCCGGTGCGCTCACTGGCTGAGTGCAGTGCAGCCGGTCTCAAAAAGGACCAAAAAAAAAAAGAATCACTAGACAGTACTGAGCACTATGCTTAGGGTCCATTTTAAACAGCAAAATCACCACCAAAAAGAACAAAAACATGAAAAACGTGGCACTAAATAGATGGAAAAAGGACACAGTATGAAGTCTGAAACAAGAAGGCAGAGTGTCACCTCATTTGAACTCAGGAATGTGTACAATCAGCAACTCACATTTTTTGCCCCTCTGCACATGTCCGCAAATGATCACAAAAGTGCTGTTAAGTATTGATTTTGGGGTTACAAATAAATTTTAATGAGTAGGAAAATTCACAAATATGGAAGCCATCAGTAATGAGGACTGACTGTACTTGAGCCTGACTTCAATTGCCCAGAAGCCAAAAAAAAGGGCTTTATTTGCCTAGCAAAATAGGTTATTTACATTTAAGGTTTATATTTGTAATGTGAGACCTCAAAGAGTGTTGGATAAGTGTGATTAATATGCCAGCCTTGCTACTGATTCTCTGAGTGACCTTGGGCAAAAGGATTGGATTTCTGTGGGCCTCAGCTTATTATTTATAAACCAATAGTCTTGGACTACAGATTTTAAATATATATACACAGACACATATATATATATGCACACAGGTTTTTTTTTTAACTCACACAACACATTTAGATATGCTTAAACATCAGGAAAATATATAAGAAATAGTACTCTAGACACATAAAGGAGAGTGATGAGATGGAAGGTTTTTTACTGTATTTCTTTTTACATCCTTTTGTTTTTGAAACATGGGACTGTATTAACTATTTAAAAAATTAAACTTTAAAAGGAAGAAGAGGAAGAGGAGGAGGAGGAAGAAGAGGAAGACAACCTCTAATAGACATTTCATGTTCTGTATAGTAGCAGGAAGTGGGTTTTTTTCACCAGGACCAAGGCTACAGAGGGGCAGATATTTTAAGTTCACATTATACTATGCCCATTAGACCATAAGAGTTCACATATTTACATATCTTTTTATAAATCATTTACTTATTAATGTACTCACTGAATGCCAGGGACAGTTGCTAGTATATTATTCAGTTTATTTTTTTCTTTATGCCTGTGAAGTAAGTATTAGGTTGAATCATATGAAATTGCCAATAGTCAACCATTTTTGATCTACAAAAATGTTCATTTGGGGGCTGGCCAGTTAGCTCAGTTGGTTAGAATATGGTTGGATAACACCAAGGTCCAGGGTTTAATCCCTGTTACCAGCCAGCCGCCAAAAACAAAAAACAAAAAGAAATGTAATTTCTTAGGCTCAACCTGATGTTAACATCCCCATTTTAATGATGAGGAACCCAAGGTTCACAAAAGCTGAACAACTGTCCAGTGGCACACAACTAGTAAAAGAGACTCGACCTGAATCCAGATCTCCTTTTTCCACTGAGTGTGAATTTCTGGCATCAAAATAAATGCTTAACTTTCTTTTCCAGTTTGTGACCTTAAATGCCACCAAGTGGTAGAATCTTGATATAAGTTAAGTCAAGGTTCTCACCCCTCACCACTTCTCACCCATTCCTGATCCTGTCTTGGAGGTACCTTAGAGCCCAGCTACCCTGTTCTCCCCCAAACATTCCTTCTGCTTCTGCCTGATGCTGGCACGTATCGGGAACTCTGGGATCTCACTGCCTTCCCTCAGCTTTGGAGCACACATCCCAGCTGCTCACAGGCAGGAGGACTGCCTCACAGACCACTTTCTCTGAGAACACCAAGGCTCTCCAGGATCCAAACCGTTACCTATGCTCAGGAAGGAGAAAAGCCTGGCTCTGACACCCTGTATGTACTCCAAGCCCTGAGTTCTTTCAAGACATTGACTTTGAAACATCAAAACCTTAATTTTTGCCTTTGAAAGACTCTTCTCTTAAACTCTTCTCTGTTTTTGGTTTCAAAGTCTATTTTTAAATTTTAAAAAATTGGGAATCAACTCTGTTATCTTCTGTTCCTTTCTTGAGGCAATAAATGCAATACAACTAGTTACCTGAATATTGCAGATGAGGGGAGGGGGTAGGTTTAATGAGAAATAACAGGTGGAAGGAGAGGAAAATGACAGTTAATGCTCAAAATACTGCCCTGCACAGACATTTGTTATTCTTTTCTCAACTCAGCTTCTCAGATAGTTCTCAAACTTGAGGATGTCCAAGAAATTGTTCTGGGGAGTTGCTTAAAATGTGCAGACCTGGCTTTGTTTGGAAAATACTACTCTGGACCAATGGGCACAGGCTAATTTATACAGTTATGTTAATATACATTTGTGAACAAGTCCAAATTTAATTAAGAGCTTACAATCTTACAGAATAGAGGGAAATATTTTAGGCGAATGAAACTAAAATGTATTTTTCAACCAAGAGTTGAATAGCAACCTGGCACTGTTTAGATCTGTGGCCCTTTTGTTTTGCCTGTAAAGCAGTTCTTTTAAACACAGATAGGGTGCTGGGCCATTCTTTAACCAAGACACTCTTAAGATGGAACTCCATCAAACTGCACTGCTGTGCTACATCTACATTGCAAAGCAAATGAAGGAGCAGGGAAAACAGGGTAATTAGAGGCATTTTAAGCTCTTAGTGGGAGGAACAGCAAAATTTTCTATATTTGAAATTGTAGTGGGAACTTGAAGTTCTAAGGTGGTAGGGGTAAGGATAAAGGAACAAGGAGGAGGGAGAATAAAAGGAAAAAAGCACAGTGTTCTCAAATATACAGGGAAAATATTTGATCATATATTGACCTTAAAGAGTCAAAGAAACAGTTCCAGGAGAATGAAATAGTAAAATAACATTTCTCCTAAGTAGTACACTGAGAGATGTCAGGCTGGAGGGAAAAAAGAATAATAGACTGGGAGAAGGTTTTGAGGGCAGAAAGAACTGAGATGGAAGTAGATTGAATGTCTACAAGAGAAAATAAAAATTGACTTTTTAGGTAAAAATATTTCACTAGTACAAAGTCTTTAGGCATACTATTAATGTTTAATTTAGATTATAAGCTTTATCACACTTAACCACGTATTTTTCTAAAAAGTATCATAAAAAGTTCTACCCAACCTCTTTGCTACAGTTCAAAGGAGGGTTATAGAGCCTCATTTAGTCCCAGAAAATCTGCTGTCCTGAAGGCTATTTTTATTCTCTACCTGATACTGCCAAACTGAGAAAATAGACATGAGTTGCTTCTTCAACAAGAAATAACTCTTAAAACCATTCTACTTCTTAAGATACAAAAATACCAATGTTTCAAGTTTTTCTTGTAAAAGCTTTCTATACAAATAATCCCTTATGGCTGTATAGCACTTTATACTTTTAAATACTTTCAGATGAATTATCTCGTTTGAATTTCACTGAATTGTAGCATAAAAGGCATTTTCTATATCATGTGTTTTTACATACTGCTTTTTCCACTATCAAAATCAATAAAGTGTTAGACATGGTTAATTATTTTCTTATAACCTCAATACTCTCAAGCATTCACTGTTTTCTCTTTAGTTTTTCCTTTCTCCTTCCTCCTGACTAGAGTACATTTTATGCTGATGGTCAGTTCTCTTGACTCAGCCATGTTGCTAGTCTTTCATCTCACGAAGTAAAACAAGACCCGTAAGACCTAAGAAAAGTTTAGTTAGAATAAATATCTGACCCCCTGTGTCATTGGTAGCGGGAGAGTCACTGTTGCCTACTGAGGCTGATAGAGCATCAGGGCTACAACCAAAGTTGGTTTTGGGGGGGTTTTGGCAGCAGGCCAATACAGGAATCTGAACCCTTGATCTTAGTATTATAACACTGTGCTCTAACCAACTGAGCTAACTGGCCAGCCCCCTCAACCAAACTTTTAAAGCCACACTAAATCTGGCTTTGAGCCCTGAATTTATGATTCAGTAGCTCTGTGGTATCCTCCGTAGACGGTGGTATCTCCTTAATCTCATTTGCAAAGTTTCTATGTGCAGTAGAGTTCCTGCCATATAATAATTATTAAATGAGTGTTCATTCCTCTCCCTTGCCTCATAAAAGGAGGACTGCCAATGAAAGGAGTTGCCCACAGTTTAGGATACATGGTGGTATCTCCTTAATCTCATTTGCAAAGTTTCTATGTGCAGTAGAGTTCCGGCCATATAATAATTATTAAATGAGTGTTCATTCTTCTCCCTTGCCTCATAAAAGGAGGACTGCCAATGAAAGGAGTTGCCCACAGTTTAGGATACAAGAGCTAGGGTATGAGCTTCTTGATGCAATAGAACTCTCACCAGCCTCCAAGCCTGCTGAAACAGGGGCACTTGCTAACACCCAAGTGGACAACATAGTCCCCATTTGGGAAGGCCATGAGGCATAATCTTCAGATGGCCCCAGAGGTACACAGCAGAGTACCCCAATCATTCCCTATAATTATGCAATAACAGACATTGCTAGCCAATCAATATCACTGAGATGTTTGGGCTTTGAAACCTACCCTTTTCTGATCTCCTAAATCTCATACCTTAGGATCTCCTAGACCTGTGCCTGTCTCTGGGCCAGGTTCCACACTTGGCAGTAAATCCTTTCTATTCAGTCACAGTCTTAAATTTCTAATGGTCTTTATTTTTTCTTTAACAGCATATAGGAAGAATTTGCTTCTTAGCCTTGGCAGAAAAGGCATGGCAGTTTTTCCACTATGGGAGAAAATAAAAGAAAACTCCTCTGAACTTGACATGATAGCTGTTGTTTAAAGGAGAGAACAAATCTACCAGAACTGCACAAGAAGGTAGGAAGAAGTTGCTTCAACAGGACAACTAATCTCTCTATGACTGACAATGGTTCCATTTCAGTGAGGATGTACCAAGTACCTACATTGTCCAAACAATGCATTGGATGGCAGAGATATGAAGATGAGTAGAACATGGTCCTTATCCTGAGGATTTCAGAGCCTAGAGGGGAAGGACAAATGAAATATACAATGTGACATATCATGATTGTGGTCAAAGCTTAAAAAGACCCCAAAATGAAAAGTAGTTTGCTGTCATAGAGGGGAAGTGATCAACTCTTACTAGGAAGTAAGAGAGAAGGCTTCACACAATGATACTTATTAGGGTCTTCACTTTGGTTCTAGCCAGCCGTTAGTATGTGAAAGTAAAGTAGGTTATGGAGGTTATTGACATCTCAAGTTTGTCCTAATTCTTTAATTTTCTCTTAATGATCTTTTCAATTTCTATACAAATGTATGTTTTATAAATGTGTATATATGTATATATTCACAAGTGTATGTATGTGTGTGAATGTATGTATACAGACATATGTATGTTTGCATATGTAGTAGAAATACGGTGCTTTCTTTTGTGAATCTTGCTCCTGCTTCTCTAGCATGTGTTCAAGTGTTTAAATGCTTGAAGCTATGCTTCTTCTGTTATACATTGTGGATATAAATGCTGATTTCTTCTACATATGCTAAAACTATCATCAGTATGTATATGGATCAGTATACATCATATATATGTTCATATATACACATATACACATAGTACATATACATATATATATATATATATACACATACACAGTATATATATATTAGTCCATTTCTGTTGCTTATAACAGAATACCTGGAACTGGGTCATTTATAAAGAACGCAAATTTTATTGCTTATAGTTTTAGAGGCTGGGAAATCCAAAGTCCAGGGAACATATCTGGAAAGGGTCTTTTTAGTGGTGGCTTTACAGC
>NW_007726842.1:46905-49930 GCF_000696425.1 Galeopterus variegatus
TGTGTATATATATATATATATATATACACATACACAGTATATATATATTAGTCCATTTCTGTTGCTTATAACAGAATACCTGGAACTGGGTTCTTTGTAAGAAAAAATTTATTGCTTACAATTTCAGAGGCTGGGAAGTCCAAAGTCCAAGGAACATATTTGGTGAAGGCTTGGTGGTGGCAACAGTGACCCAGGGGTCTCACATGGCAGAAAATGGTGGAGCAGAGAGAGAAGCTCTCATGTGCTCTTCTTTTAAAGCCCTCAGAACCACACCCCTGACCACCATTTTTAATCCATTCACTAGGCATGGTCCTCAGAATCTAATCACCTCTTCAAGGCTTCACCTTTGTATTATCATAATAGGATTTCCCAACTTCAACAGTTACAGTGGGGATCAAGCCTCATTGAGGTTGGGGGCATCCAATCTGCAGCAATATATATGTACAGGTGGTCCTCTGTATCCATGAGTTCCATATGTGTGGATTCAACCCATCACGAATTGAAAATATTTGGGAAAAAAATAATAAAAATAATACTAATTTTAAAAAGCAATACAGTATAACGACTATTTACATAGCACTTACATTGTATTATGTATTAAAAGCAATCTAAAGATGATTTAAAGTATACAGGAGGGTGTGTGTAGGTTAATGCAAATACTACACCATAAGAGACTTGAGCATCCATAGATTTTGGTATCTGCAGTGGAGAGGATGCTGTACTGGCACTAAACCCCTGTGGATACCGAGGGATGACCATGTGCGTGCGTGCGTGCGTGCGTGTGTGTGTGTGTGTGTGTGTGTACTTCCTTTGACATTAATTCTAAAAATACCTTTCTTCTTTTCTAAGACCTCCATCTTTATTTTCCACTCTGTATTTTCTTCACCATGCTTGTCTTAGAATTTGCCAGTATCAACCAGCCTGAGAAACAGCAAAGTGTACTAAGATCCCTGGGAAAGAGAGAACAGGAGGGGCCCAGTGTTATCTTATATGTAGCTCCCTCTTTGTTTTCAAAACTCGATGTAATTCAGCAACTTCTAAATATGAGGGTATCCTCGTAGGTTTGCACCTTAGAAAGTTCTGCTGTCTTTACTCAGAAGAGATGTTCTATTCCCAGCATTGCTCTCTTGTTAGCCCTTAGGAGCATTTTCTCTTAATGGTATACAGTCACGTGTTGCATAACTGTGTTCTGGTCAACAACAAACCACATAAGATTGTAATGGAGCTGAAAAATTCCAATCGCATAGTGACATTGCAGCCGTCCTTTTCCAGTCGGCCCTGGAATTATGTAACAACAGAAATTGCCAGCCAATCAACATCACTGAGATGTTTGGGCCTTGAAACCTACCCCTTTTCTGTTCTCCTAAATCTCATATCTTAGGGTCTTCTAGACCTGTGCCTCTCTCTGGGCCGGGTTCCCCACTTGGCAGTAAAACTTTTCCATTTGGTCTCAATCTTAAGTCTCTAACAGTCTTTATTTTTTATTTAACAGAACATAGGAAGAATTTGTAAGGCATGGTGCAAGGCATGACTCATGTGTTTGTGGTATCTGGTATGAACACACATACTTCAAAATATGTTGGGGAGGAGTGCCTAACTAACCCACAGGATGACCTTCCCATAGGTAGCTCAGACTTTTAAGACAGAAAGCCAAGCATTTGATACATTAGATTTGACACCATGTGAAAAAATTGGTGACTACTTTAGCATTCTTGCTTTTTAAAAATGATTCCCACCTTTTCCTATAGCAAAATAGTAGGTAATAGTTAGCTAACACTCACTGAATGTTTGCTGAATGCCATGCACAATCCCTATGTGTAATTTAATTTTTATAACTGTGGGTGTGGTATTATTCCAATCCCCATTTAACAGATGAAGAAAGTGAGGCACAGAGAGACTTAGTAACATATTTAGAGGGCCCACACTCAAACAACTAGTGGCCAGTGTAGATAGTAGGAAAATTTATTGCTTTTTCCTTTCATAACACATTTTTGCACAATGACAAAATCACCTTACAACACATTTCTCACATATCTCAGAATGCATCTCTCTTGTTAGGTGATGCATGATGGTATTCATTCATCTAGAACTCTCTGTTTCAACCTGTCTAATGCTTTCCCTCCTTCAGCTGTCTCTGAGTCACACTGATCCAAGAAAAAGGGATTTATCCTGCTCATTTTAACAGGAAGAAAGCTTTAAGTAGTGAAACCTGATAAAGATCCTCCAACTAAGCCAAAAACTCTATTTTTTGTTCTGTTGCCATAAGTGCCCTCCATAGCTGCTGAAATTAAGTAGGAGAAATTTACCTATTCATCATTCCATACCCATTCCTGATTAGCAGGACAGCCTTGGTTGAAACTTACTTCACATACCCTCTGTTATATAGGCCACAGAAGCACTTTGCAAACTATAGTGCCTCATACAAACATAGGGTATTATTGCAATTATGTTAGAAACAGCAACTCATTAAAGAGTAAAGTCTTTCTGCACACATCACACTCATTCCTCATTCCTTTATCACCAATTATGTGAACTACTTTGGGACTAACTTGTCGTGTTTTTCCTTAGTGTCATTATGAGGGTACCCATGTGACTGCATGTGATGAATATTGATTAATTTTCACTGCATGTGTATTTTTATTACCATCTAGGTTGTCTTCATTTGTAAATGTCTCCAAATTTTAAAAAATGTCCATGAGCATAACTGCATACCTACTAGATGAGGCTAAAACATATAATTAATGTACAAGAAACAGGACCCAATTCTGTTGAAACAATGGCTCCTAAAAGTGACCTCTAAATCTCCCACTTTACCTTTTTTTTAGAAAAGTGTTTTATTTTCTAATTAGTCTTAGCATCCCCTCCCCCATTTTTGCTATGAATACTCACTGTACTTACAGTGGCATCATTTATCAAAGTAAGCAACTGGGAATGATAGGAACAATGTCAATCAGTATTGAGAATAGTAAGCCTAATCAATGAAATTGTGTCAATAATAATGTTAAATTTTAAATATGGCATATCA
>NW_007726842.1:50701-89961 GCF_000696425.1 Galeopterus variegatus
GAAAATGAAGAACCAGAACATTATCGTACAGTATTATGGGAGTTGTGGGTGACTTTAAAATCCCACGTAAAAATTTAAAGTATACTTACTGATAAAGAAAAATGATTATCTTTAGATTGATATCTTCAAGTCATTGAGCTTTCCTTTTCCTCCCATTCTTTTACCTTTGTGCTGGGCTTTGTGAGTCTAGCTCCTGCTTCTCTATGCTCAAGTGTTAAGTGTTTGAAGCTATGCTTCTTCTGCAATATATTCCAGCTATAAGTTCTGCATAAGCTGAAAGCAGGATCAGTACGCAAATCATTGTCCCTTCTTCTTTAAATTTTATTTCTCTAAAGTGTGATCTGTACTGTTAAGGACCATGAGGATCAGCCTTGTTTCCCGTTCCTTGATTCTCTCTTTTTACCCATCCCATCAGTGAGGAGAGGAGACACTGCTAGGTAATGTCCTCCTCAGTTTCAGCCTTGTACCACCGAAGTCAAGGGTTCAGATCCTTATCTGAGCCAGCTGCCAAAAACAAAGAAAAATAAAAAATTCAGCCCTGCATTTCTTCACATGGATCTAAAATAGATTAAAAATAATTGTTCCAATTCCCTCCTTTGGTGTATTCCATAATTCCCTTTTAGCCACCAAGATATTCATTTCTGCCCTTTTATGGTAGGCATTGTGCTTTGTGAGTCATGCTCCAGGAACTTTTTGCTTGCTTTGCAGTAAAATTTACAAAAAATGTGTGAGAATTTAGAAATGTATTAGTGCTCCCCAATTCACAGTAGCTTCCATTTTACATTTGAAAATGTCATTGTTAATATGTAATATTTATGGATGCCAAAGTATGTATCAAAAATATAAAATCATGTGGTAAAATGATAAATACTGAGTAAATGACTGAGGTTTTGATATAATGATAAACACTGAAGTGGAAGAGAAATAAAGTCAGTCAATAGTACCTGGGCCCTCAATGGATCAGAAATGCTTTCTTTTTTTAAAGGTGAACAAATATATTATAATGTTAAGATTTGAAAAGCTGAGAGGCTGATGGTGTGAGTTGCTATATTAGTTTCTATTCTTGCCTGTGTGAGTCAACTATTTCACAATTTTTTAAAAATGTCATTGTTAAAACTTGTTCCAAAGGGCTGGCTGGTTAATTCAGTTGATTGGAGAGCAGCCTTGTATCATCAAGGTCAAAGGTTCAGATCCCCATACTGGCCAGCCACCAAAAAAAAAAAAAAAATTATTCCATTCTGCTGGTCATTTGAACTTTTTTCACCTATACTCTTGAAATCTTACAGAAAACAGCAGTGAGAGAATTTTAGAAGGGGAAGGGACCTATATATAGCGCAGAGTTGAGAGACACAGGTTATAGTTAACAGAGCAGGGGAAAAAAGTACATATATTAAGAAAGTTACAACTTTGAGCACTGGAGTTCAGCTTCTAGAACTGCGAGAAATAAATGTCTGTTCTTTAAAAAAAAGAAGAAAGAAAGTTACAAAGAGGAACTAAAGTGAATTACCTAAAATTACAATAGAGGAACTAAAAATAATGAGACATTCATCTTGGGAGTGAGGAGGCTGTGAGTGAAGTAATCTCATGTCAGAATTAGAAGGAAGTCCACAGATAAAGTCTGTTCACTTGATAAATAAAGAAGTGTTGATATGACTACTATTTAGAGATAGGGAAGTAACCACACAAGAGTTAAAAGACTGTAGCTGTTAAGAAGTTAGACTTGGTCCTGGAGTGTGAGTGGAAGGCTGAAAGGTGGGGTGGGAGCAGGACGCAGCAGCAAAGCATTCTTACCTTTTTTCAATAAGCTCTTCAGCATCACTGACTTTTTTGTAAATGTGTGCAAGTACTGCTTTGGTTTAAAAAATTATTTTTTAAAGATAATGTAATGCTAAAATCATCAGACCCAAGAAAATGTCCCTGTCTTCAATAATAGACCAAGTCACTATTCACCTCTTAAGCTATGTTGCATGTCTGCTAATAAATTGTTTACATCTTCATCTTTTCATCGGTATCCTGGAATTATTCTTTTCTTTCTGTTTCATTTCTTTTATTTTTTTGCCCTCTGCAAACAGTTTAGAAATGATTTCTTTATACAAAACTTTGAAGACCATTCATTTATGGAAAGCTTGTTTCTGAGAGATCGTTAAATGAAATAAGGAAGTGTCTTACAGTACAACTGGATTTAAAACATGCCTATGACAAATACATAGAGACAAAAAGTAGAGTCAGGTTTAGCTCAATTCAGATCCCTGAAGTGACCAGCTCCCCCCCAGCCCCCCAAAAAGGAAAAAACGTAGTCAGGTCTGAGGAAGGGAGAATGGAGAACAACTACTAATGGGTTACTGTTGTTGTTTTGGGGGGGCTGATGAAAAAGTTTTAGAACAAAGAATAATGATGGTTACACATCTGTGTGAATATACTAGAATAAATTGTACACTTTATAGGAGTGAATTTTATGGTATGTGAAATATCTTAATATGAAAAACATGCTTATGAAAGTATTTCAGTTTAATATAAACTAAAATGATAGCCATTATGTTATACTTGGAGAAATTTTTTCTATATTCTGTTTCCCTAAAGTTTTGGTAATGTAATATTACTTTCATAATGTAAGAAATATTTTAAAGTACCATCATGAGTCTTAATGTGAGATACCATCTTCCTGTGTCTAATTGTTCATCTTAATTCCATAACGCTTTTTATTTCTCATGCTCTCTAGAGTGTGTAATTCTTCACATTTTAATATGTTTTCTTTGTAGTTTTGGGCTTGGTGTTATTCTCATTCTTGTTTGACTTTTTTTTTTCATTTCATCATCTTTTTTTTTTTTTTTTTTGGCAGCTGGACAGTATGGGGATCCAAGCCCGTGACCTTGGTCTTACCAAGGTCACTCTCCCAAGTGAGCTAATTGGCCAGCCCTCATTTCTTCATCTTGATGCTGTCAAATCTTTACTTACCGTTTTCTCTTCTGCTGCTTTCTTCACTTACTACAACACTTTGCTTTGCAGCTTTCCTTGAGAGCTCTCCCCAAAACGCTTATAAATGCCTTAACCCAATGGGACTTGGAGAAAGGGGAGCTGGACTTTCCTCCCTTGAATCATACTTCGGTCTAATGGAAGCTGTTAGGGAATCCGGAGGAGGAGGAAAAGAAGGACAAAGAGAGTAAGAGGGGAAGAAACTGGTATTTACTGAGCCCTCTATGTGCCTTGCTCCACACGGGCATTTTATCAATTCTCCCTCAAGCCCTGGAGACAGTATTACTCTCTTCTTTTCAATGCAGACTGTGTGACTCAAGTAGGTTAAGTAACTTGCTCAAGGTCACACAGCTGGTAAATAGCAGCAATAACTTTCAGACTCAGTTTTGTCTAACTTGAAAACCAGTACTGTCTCCTCTTCACCTTCAGTTTTAGTCTTTTTTTTTTTTTTTTTTTTTAAAGTGAGCTAATTGGCCAGCCCTCATTTCTTCATCTTGATGCTGTCAAATCTTTACTTACCGTTTTCTCTTCTGCTGCTTTCTTCACTTACTACAACACTTTGCTTTGCAGCTTTCCTTGAGAGCTCTCCCCAAAACGCTTATAAATGCCTTAACCCAATGGGACTTGGAGAAAGGGGAGGCCTTGGTGTTATCAGCACCGCACTCTACCAAGTGAGCCACGGGCCGGCCCAACCTTCATTTTTAGTGAAACATTTTGCCATATGTCTCATTCTATTGAGACATACTGCCAAGAGGGTCTCCACAAAAGTTATATCAACTTATATATGACATGTAGATTTTCAGATTTATTGGACATTTTTATATTTGCCATTAGTAAATTTTCCTATGGGTATTAGCTATTTATATAATTTCTTCTCTGAATTTCCTGCTCATTCCCTTTTTTTAATTTTCCTACTGTTTTATATGTTGTTCAGTTATGGCTAATGATTATTTTCTGTTATATATTCTTTATTTTCTGTGTTATAATTATAATTATAATTTCCTAGCTTGCCATTTGCCTCTCAACTTTGTTTATAGTAGTTTGTTTATAGTACTTTTTAATCTTTCTTTATAGTTTTGGGTATGATGTTACTCTTAGAAAGGTTTTCACCACACTGAAGTTATAAAAACATTTCTGGAGTTTCATTCCTAGTAATTTTATTCTTATTCTATTAATTTTATAATCTTCTTTTTTATTTAAAAATGTTCTAGTCCTTGATCTATCTGGAATTTAGCTTGGTATATGACATAAGAGGGAATTAACATTATTTTTTGTCCTAATCAATAGCCAGTTGTCATAAACTAATTCAGTTTATTTCATATACTAATTTGGCATGCTACTGCTTGCACACAAGAGTCTATCTCTAAATTTTCTGATCTGTTTTATTGATTTATTGCCTATTTCTAAATTAGTACCATGCTGTCAATTTTTATGTCTAGTAGAACAAATCTCATCTTCTTGCAATATCTTTTAAATAAGTAATAAACAAAAGAAATCCTACAAATAAATAAATAAAACTTGCATCCATTGATACTGAATGGCTTGCTCAAATTCATGTATCATTTAGAGATAGAATTCAGAGAATAATCCCAGTTTCTTGAGTTTTGTTATTTATTCATTTTACTTAACAGATTTTTATTGGGCACTTCTTATATGCCAGAGGCTGTTGAAGCATCTGAGAATCCAGTAGGGAAGGACACACAAAAATCTATATTATCATGGAGATAACACATATTCAGCATTATTATTCATTTTCAAATAAATGTATCTTTCATATACCTCTGCTAAATTTCCCAATTTTTGAGAAATCAATTTTAGTTATTGAGCATAATTAGAAGAGTTGGAATGTTAGACATTGTATTTCACAGCTTCCTTTTCTTGCATATACATTGTTTAAACTCTGCAGTTTTATTTCTTTATTTTTAATGCAAAATAGTCTCTCCTCTATAGCAAAGTTTGGTTTCTAAAAACCCCTTTGTAGGAAAATTCATTGTTAAGGATCTTAAGAATTTTTGAGAAGAATTAGTTTAGGGAAACTGAGGTCACAATTAAACTAGAAAAAAATGTATATTTTCCTTGAACATTTTAAAAATAAGACATTATATCTGGCACATATCACATATCTAAAATTAGTAACTAACTTCCATTCACCATTTCTTTCTTTGAGGCAACTTTCTAGAACTACTCCATTATGAAGTTTCAGCAAGGCATGTGATTATTTTATTCTATAACATAATATTCATGATTAGCCTTTCTTTCCTGTCAGTTCTGATTGCTACATTTTTTAATTTTATGACTTGCAGTAGTTGACTTACATTATCTACTACCAAAATGATCCCAAAGAAACAGAATAGCTTGACAGAAGTTAAATATAATAATATGTTTGGGCTCTGAAGTTGTACAGATCTGCTTCAGATCTAGCTCTGCCACAGAAGGTGTGACCTTAGGCAAGCAAGGTAACCTCTAAGTTAGGTTTCTCTGTCCATACGATTAGTGAGACTAATAGTACCAGCTTCACAGGATTGTCGAGAAAATTAAACAAGCTAGAACATGTAAAATTGCTCAGTGCTTGGCACATAATACATGTTAAATAAATGTTAGTCAATATTATTATTGAGATGTTTGTTAAGATCATTTCACTACAAAGAATAGTGGTTCATTTGGGTTACGGAAATAGGGGTATTATGAGGATATTCATGGAAATAAGGACTTTAAGAACTTCCTGGGGCTCACGAAAAGCTGTCTAGCCAGGCCTCTTGGACACTGGAAATCACTCAAGAACTAGAAACATCCAGTTGCTGAGTTGAGTCATCTTGCTGCTTTTGGCTGGTTCACAGATCCCATCATCACAGTGACTCAGCGTTCCCTCCATCTGTGCTGCTACCATTCCTATTTCTACTAAGTTCTCAACTCTCTTATGATACCTTTTGATTTCAGCTTACCTATGGCTTCTGCTTGTTCATAACTGCTTACTTATCCTTTCTGATAACTCAAAACTTCATCTTATGGGCCGGCCCGGTGGCGCACTGCTACAGTGCGCCTCTTGGGAGCGCGGTGGCGCTCCCTTCATCTTATTTACAATTTGTCAATTCCATGTCACGTTTCTAGGAGATAGTATCAGCTTGACTGATAGTATCTCTATTTGAACAGAGGTCCTGTGCTAAACCACCTTGAAGGCCATAAATCTTCTGGTCAGCTGAGGTGGGAGAACTGGGGGTTTTGGGGTTAGGGAAGGGAAGGAGGGAATGGGGTAGAGAACACCCACCTTCTCAGTAGGCTGAGGTCTTTCGCAGTTTCCCCCAAAAGGGGGCTGTGTGGTGACTGGCTTGTCCGTAAGATACACCTTGGATAAATTATATTTTGTCTATTCAACAACCTGAAAAGGAATCTCATTTTTCCTCCCTCCATTCATATAGTTATATTATTAATTTGGTTGGTTTTAAAGGGCAGTAATCTAACCTGAACCAACTTAGACAAAAAGAGATGTATTGGCTCAGAGGATCTAGGAAAGGCTTAAAAAGTAAATGCCCAAATCCAGTCTTTCTTCCCATATAACTTCATTTCTTATTTCAACATTACACCCTATTTCCTTTCTGATACCCATAAACTGTGACTGGAACCTTGAGTAATCGAATGCTATCTCAGGGACCTGTTTCTGGCTTACATAACACTTGGCCTGTATGTGATGGTTTGTTTTTAGATCCTACAGCTTACTTTGAACTCTTTTTACTTCCTCAGGTTCTTCATGTTTTACTTTCTTTAATCTCAGGATTCACGTTGCTTCCTATTCCTGTATTCTTCTGTCTTCGATAGCTTAGGCACCTCCATGGTGCTTCTCATGGTCATTGGGCTTTGCCTCCATTGATTTCCCAAGTCTTTCTTGCTTCTTTCTTGCCTCTTTCTCATTGAGCTCATGAAGTTTTCTCCATTATCTCAAGACAAAAGTATCTCTGTTGGAGTAAGTAATCTTAATTTTTTTTTTCTCAAGAAAAGTTAATTTTGGCAATCATTGGTCCACTTTTTCTTATTCACTTATTTTTATCTCCACCATTTCCACCAATTCATCTTCTTGTCTTTATCCAGTCTCTTCTATTGTCCCCTTTATCTCCTCTTTCTCTTATAGAATCAATTAATTCCCCTGTATTCAAAAGGGCAAATGTTACCAGATACTGCCTGTATTCATTTTCTAGGGGTGCTGTAACAAAGTACCACTGACCAGGTGGCTTAAACAACAGAAATTTATTTTCTCACAATTCTGGAGGCTACAATCCAAGATCAACTTTTTGGCTGGGTTGGTTTTTTCTGAGGCCACTCTTCGGCATTTAGATAGACATCTCCTCCCTGTCTCCTCACATGGTCTTTCCTCGGTGTGTGTTTGTGTCTTATAAATTGCACTTCTCACAAGGACACCAGTCATATTAGGCACACCCTAATGACCTCATTTTAACTTAATTATCTCTTTAAAGACCCTGTCTTAGTCCATTTGTGCTGCTATAACAGAATACCACAGACTGGGTAATTTATAAAGAACAGAAATTTATTTCTCATAGTTCTGGAGGCTGGAAAGTTCAAGGTCAAGGTGCCAGAAGTTTCATCATCTGGTAAGGCTTTGGTCTCAGCTTCCAAGAGTGCTTCCTTGAAAGCTGTATCCTCCAGAGGAAAAAAACACTGTGTCCTCACATGGCAGGAAGTGGAAGGGCAGAAAGGGATAAACTCATCTGTCAAGCCCTTTTGTAAGGGCGCCTAATCCCATGACAGGTAGAGGAGCCTTCATGGCCCAATCACCTCTTAAAAGCCCCACTTTTTAATACCACCACATTGGCAACTCCTGAATTTTGGATGGGACACATTCAAACCATAGCAGACCCTACCTATCCCCAAACTCACAAAAAACAGGCATATTCTGACATACCAGGGGTTGGAACTTCAACATCTGAATTTGAAGGGGGGTCATAGTTCAGTCCATGACATGCCTAACCTTTAAAACCCAGGTCAGATTTTTTTCTTCTATTCCAGGAAGTTTCCTGATCCAAAAATCCCAGCGATTTGGTTCTTCTAGAACTTCTGTAGAAGTTATTATTCTTAGTATTCATTGGTAATTGACCGTGTACTCTCTTGTAACATCTCCTGTTTTGCTACATTAAATTATTATGTATGATATATGTATTGTTAATTTTTTGTGTTCTGTTTTGTTTCCCAAATAAGATGAGGTTAAGAAGAACCACAGCTCCCACTCTCTGAATCTTCACAATATCTGATATAGCACTTTGCACGTAATACGGTCTCAATACATAAGTTTGACAATTTAGTTAATATTCTCCCACTTTAGTTTCTCTTAAGTTCAAACCATCTGAAAGCTTGCCACCAATTAATTGTTTTCAGTCAATAGTTTCTCCAGCATTCCCAAATGGTCTCTCATGGCTTGAGGCCCCTCTCCTCAGGCCACATGTCCATCACTAACCATGCTCACAAAGCAGCACAAAACTGCCTTACCTGTCTTCTCAAATTCATATGTTAAAACCCTAACCCTAATGTGATGGTATCAGAGGTGGGTCCTCTGAGAGGTGAATAAAATTAATGCTCCTATAAAAGAAGCCTGTTAGCCCTTTTCACCCCTTCTACCATGTGAGGACACAGAAGGGGCCATCTCTGAGGAATGGAACCCCACCAAAAATCAAATCTGCTGGTGCCTTGATTTTGGACTTCCCAGCTTCCAGAACTGTGAGAAATAAATTTCTATTGCTTATAAATTACTCAGTCTAGGCTGGCCAATTAGCTCAGTTGGTTAGAATGTGGTACTGATAACACCAATGTCCAGGGTTTGATCTCTGTACCAGCCAGCTGCCAAGGGGAGGGAAAAAAAAAATCATAATTACCCAGTGTAAGGTATTTTGTTATAGCAGCCCAATCAGACTAAGACAATGACCAAGGTCCCTACTTTCTTGCTAACTCTCAGCAATAGACTGTTTTTAGCTCCTAGAAGTCACCCTCAGCTTCTTGCCAAGTGGCTCCTCCTCTTGAGGGCTGTTTTATTTCTTCTGTGGCAACAGGAAAGTCTCTCTGAGGCATATCGCCTTCTTCTAAGAGTTTGCCTGATTAGGATTATATTTCTTTTGATTATCTCCAGCTGGTCAACTGATTCATAACCCAATCACAGGAGTGATACCCCACTGGTGCCACCCAACACTCAAGGTTGGCAAGGGGGATTATACAGAAATCTTGAGGCCCTCTTGGTATTCTGCTGCAACAGGAAGTTACCACTGTTACCCCCATCTTACAGATGTGAACAATTGAGGCACAGTCACACAGTTTGTAAGTGGCAGAGCTGGATTAGAATGCCACATATTTTGATTCCAGCATGATGGAGTTTGGATGTGTTGTCCCCTCCAAAACTCATGTGGAAATTTGATCTCCAGTCAAATTTCAGGCAGTGTTGGAAACTGATTGAGTCATGGGGGCAGATCCCTCATGAATGGATAAATGCACTCCCTGGGGGAGGGGGAATTAATGAGTGACTTCTCGCTCTATTAGTTCCCGCGAGAGTTCATTGCTTAAAAAGACCCTGGCACATTCTCTCTCTCTCTTGCTTCCTCTCACCATGTGATTTGCTTGTACCTGCTGGCTGCCTGCCACTTTCTGCCATGAGTAGAAGCAGTCTGAGGCCCATGCCAGATGCAGCTGTCCCAGAATCGTAAGCCAAATAAACCTCTTTTCCTTATAAATTACCCAGTCTCAGGTATTTCTGTTATAGCAACACAAAACGGACTAAAACACAGCACCAATGCTCTGATCCAATGTGCTAAACCTCCTTTATTATCTCAGTTTCTGCCTACAACATTGTCATATCCCTATTTCTGCCTTCAAAGTTTTATTTCTTCCATCTGTCAAAATTCAGCACAATTCTCACAGCCCTCATGAAATATTTTCTATTAACCAACCTTGATGTTGACCACAACTAGCCCTCACTTCTCTCATGTTTTCTAAGCTATCTATCAGTTGAATATTTATGACACAGTACATATCAAGAACTACTGTGCTGTGTTTACACTAGAAATACATTGACTGCTTTATATCTCTGACAAGTGGTTGTCAAACAGCCTAAAGAATATTTTATCCCAAAACTCTAGTATGAGTAGAAATAGAAAACTGAAAGCTTCACTATTTCTACCCCCTCAAAATGATACCATAAATGATATGCCCTTAGACCAAGAGATAAACCGTATCAGAAAGAATAAAATGTATTTTGGGGATCAAGCCAACAGATGTAGTATCACTTTGATCACAAACTCCAAATCAGGCTAAATGTATCCAGGCCAGCGTCCAGGAGGAGTCTTGCTTTCTAATGCAGAGGTCTCAAACTTGAATACATCAGATCACCAAGGGCTTGTTAAAATAGAGATCACTGAGCCCCATCCCCAGAGTTCCTGTTCAGTAGATCTGGGGTAGAGCCTGAGAATCTGCATTCCTAACAAGTTCCCAGGTGATGCTGATGCTACTAGACCTGGACCACATGAAGAACCGTTTGTTGTTCTGGAGGGAAGAACCAATGGACAGAAAGTAAGAGCCTGAGAATCTGCATTCCTAACAAGTTCCCAGGTGATGCTGATTTGGACCTGGACCACATGAAGAACCGTTTGTTGTTCTGGAGGGAAGAACCAATGGACAGAAAGTATAGGATAGCTAGTTTTAGCTCAAGATCTGAAGGAATCTGTTTTTAAACCATTATTATTCTCCAACAATGGAACATGCTCTTTCATGAAGAGAGCTTTCCATAACTGGAAATAAGCAGACATTGAATAATAGTTCTTTGGGGGATATTGTAAAAATGATTGCTGCAATAAACAATAATGTCCTGGTTTCACAAAGCTAGGATTGATCTGGGAGGATTGGCAGGGTAGAGGGACATGGGTTCTGCTGGGACACAAACATTATAAGGAGAAGCACAGGTGCTGATTTCCAACCTGGAAGGGAGGTTTAAATATCACCAACAATAAATGGGAAATTAAAGCCGTAACTAGGAAGCAAAGATTAGACTGGGGCCAGAGATAACAAGATATCCATCATTCTAGAAAGGATTATGTGGTTCATAATTGAAGGATGGTGGAAATGAAAAATCAAAGTAGAAGGAGGGAAAACGAGTCATTTCGAAATTACCATCCACAAATGCTGGGCATCCTATACAGTATCCTTATTGTACAAGTCTGGTGAAATGTTTCTAGATTGGGAGCATGCGTGGAGGATTCCTTGGGTGGTAAAGAGTGATTCCTAAAGGAGATGAATCAAGCAGAACAAATAATTTTACTAGAATTGCTTCTCAAACATGCCTGATCATCCAAGTCACCAAATGGAAGCTTTTAACAACTATAGATGTCTTAATCCCAGTGAGTTTAGGGTTAGCAATGGAGGGTCACAAGTAATAGGGGGAGGACAGGCATCTTTAATTTTCAGGCACTTTCCAGTTTCGAATTCATTGGCCCTGATGATCTCTACCAACATTAATGTTTGGTAGTTGTCCCTTACCTGTTTAACAATAGGGGACTTGGGCCTTTGAGGTATTTCATTTAAGTAATTCCATCCAGTCCTCTTGCTGAAAACATATTCATCATTAGGGGTAGGCCACTGAATGAAACAGAGCACTTCTACTTTTATGTTATTTCTGCATTGAGCTACAATGTGATAGTTTAATTTTATTTTCATTAAAAAATGTAAGGGCTGACCGGTTAGCTCAGTTGGGTAGAGCATGGTGCTGATGACACCAAGGTCGAGGGTTCAAGTCCCCATTCTTAGGCAATTATGTTTTAGCCAATGTCTAAGATGGTGGCAGGAGGGTGGGAGGAACACCCAAAATGGCTGCGGAGAGTTTCAGGTCCCTAGAATAGCACGTTTTCTGAGAATCACAAAAAAAACCCTCCCCCTTCTTCCTCACCACCACATCCCCTTCCCACATGCACAAATTTCTCCACCTATAGAAAAATCCCAACCCAGCTTAAACCCCACTTGCTTCCCTCCCCTTCCTTCTTAGCCAATAGGAACAGTCCAACTCAGCCTAACTGGTTATAAAAGGCCCACCCCGACTCTCCCTGCTGCTGCTCCCACTCTTGAGAAGGCTGCCCGCTTGTTCATTTTGCCTGCCTAATACACTTTGGTTGAGTCACTGTCTCCTGGTGTGTTTCTTTTGTGCTTGGGCCAGGTTTTTTTCCTTTCACCCATACCAACCAGCCACAAACAGACACACACAAAAAAGGTAAAATGATTTATGCTTTTAAAACAAATGGTTTGAAAACTATTAGACAGTTTTAAAAGGAGGTGCAGGCTTTGAAGACAGACAGGCCAGGATTTGAATCCTAGCACTACCACTTAACTCACAGTAACCTTGAGTAAGTTGTGTAATTTTTCTGAGTATCGCTTATCCTTATCAGTATATGATGGAAAACAATGCCAAGCTTGGAGGTGGTTATGAACTCCTCTAGATCATTGCTGTATTCCCAGACTCTGGTACTTAGCAGTTGCTCACAAGACATTTGCTGAATGAGCTGATACCTTATAGGTGAACTGTCTAGCATAGCACCTGATTAATAAAAGGGAGCTGTTATTGTTACTGCCAGCATTTTTTCTTTCTTTCTTTCTTTTTCTTTTTTTCTTTCTTTCTTTCTTTTTTTTTTTTTTTTTTTGCATTATGCTCAAATACTACTTGTCCTTGTACTTCAAATTTCAGAAAAAGATAAATTGTGAAGGATGTTGGGATTTGTGTAGGGGATAGTTGAGAAGTGGTCGGAGAGGATTTTTTTTTGACCTGTAAATTCTAATTTTTGCAAGGAAAATATATTCATGTATTATTTGTTCAGTTAGAAAAAAGTATAAAAAATTTAAAAGTAAGCTAAAAACCTCCCTTATATCACCCATGAATGCTCTGCTAGCCAGCTTAGGGGTTCATCTTTGACTTTTCATTTATAATTCTGACACACACACACACAGCCACCTGCACCTACTTATACCCATAACAGAAACTCAACTTTCCATCTAATTAACATATTTTCCTTTCTATTAAATCAGCTGCCCTGAATTGCACAACCCATTTTTGCTGGAGATATATGTATATCTTCTTATTCAGCAGCTGCCCCACCCTCCGTCATCTAAACCCCTTATCTTATCATGTTCAGAACCATTCTGATTAATTTATTTAAGCCTTTTATGTTATCTCGTTCTGAAAGACTCTGTTTACCACCTCTCTTTTTCTCAGTGGTACACACACAGAGTGTGGTATTGTATGCAGCCTGGGCATAGAGTGGCCTCTTAACTCTTTGCTGCCTCAAAGCTCCCCTTTTGACAGCTATCAGTCCAAAAGTCTCTGCCTGGTTGGCAGGACCCTCTGTGAATGGGCCTCACTTGACCTAGCACTCTCCTGCATCCAGATGTAGATTCTTCAGCTCCTCTAGTGCTTGACAAACTCCTTGAGAGTGGAGTCTGGGTCTTCAACTGTTTATGTCTCTTTTGCCCCACAGTGCCCCTTGGTCATACTGGAAATGCTTCCGTTGGATGAATAAAAATGGAGTTTTGATCTAATGTTTTTAAAAAAATTTATTCTGATTGGCTGGTTAGCTCAATTAGTTACACCGTGGTGTTGTTAACACCAAGGTCAAGTGTTTGGAACCCCATGCCAGCCAGCTGCAAATTAACTAATTAATTAATTAATTTTCCTTTAAGTTTTAAGAATTGATTCAGCCTCCACTTTTTGTCTACAATAAATACAAGTTGTGGCCAAGAAGCAATTTCTCATTTTTGTAACAAATAATTTCCAATCGTCTACTATGTTTCAAGGTTATCTCTAACCTCTGATCAAGTTTTTAAAATGTTAAGCTTTTAACTTCTTTTGGCCATGTACTTAAACCTGAACTGAATTCTACCTGGGATGCCCTTTGTTTTTTCCCCTCTATTAATTCGGCTCAAGACATCTTTAACTTCTCCAATGGCTGTTGCAGAATATGTTGATTATTAATTCAGCTCAAGACATCTTTAACTTCTCTAATGGCTGTTGCAGAATATGTTGATTACTTTAAATGACAACTAAATTATTGATTGGGATATCTTGTTGGAGAAATTTCACCATCTTACCAAGGTTTTTTGTTTGTTTTGGGTTGGGAGGGGTGGGGGGAAGGTACTGCTTAGGAAGGACTATTGGTATTAGAATTAGACCTGGATTTGAATCCTGGATTTTCCATTTAGTGGTTATGTGGCTATGAACTACTTATTTCACTTTTCTTAGCCTCATTTTATCATCTATAAAATTAAGATAAAAAAGAATAGGGCTGGCCTGTTAGCTCAGTTGTTTAGACCTCAGGCTTGTCATACCTATACCAGCCAGCCACCAAAAAAATAAATAAAATAAGATAAAAAAGAAAACCTGCCCACATATGACTATTGTAAGGATTAAATAAGAAAATTATGTTAAGGAGAGTCCAGAACTATGAGACATTCTCCCTGCTTTTACTATATGTACATACATCTGTGTGTGTTTGCATGTGTGTGTGCATTTGTACTTCTTTCACTACCTCTATATATTTATTTATGCAAATCATGGTGAAATGAGTTACAAGTTAATGGCAGTATCCATCCTTTTTTTGTTGTTTTTTTATGTAATTCACTCAACCAACAAGTTTTTGTTAAATATTCTCAGTACTCCGTACTCTGAGGAACTCAGAAATACTGTACAGGGCCGGCCCGTGGCTCACTCGGGAGAGTGCAGTGATGATAACACCAAGACCATGGGTTCGGATCCCTATATATGGATGGCTAGTTCACTCATGGCTGAGCGTGGTGCTGACAACACCAAGTCAAGGGTTAAGATCCCCTTACCGGTCATCTTTAAAAAAAAAAAAAAATACTGTACAAAAAGCAGTTCTTACAAGAAGTTTCTATGAGGCTATTGATGTATATGTAACAAAGAAGGACTGTACATAATTAGAATATTAAGATACAAAACTGGACTACAGATCAGTTGTACTCAGCCTGCCTCAGCCAGGACACACCCGAGGAACGGTGATTCACAGAAACACACTTCCCAGTTAAGTTTGGTTTCTGGTGTGTCAACAAATACTCCATCCTTTATTATTCTCACTCAACAGGATGGAAAGAGAGTAAGTGTAGTGTTACAATAGAGATAGCTCTGAATTCAATCTTTTTTTTTTTTAATTTTGTTTTTTTTTTTAGATTATTAGCAAATTCTAGCACTTTCAGTACTATCAATATAAATGATTTGGCTGAGGTTGAGAAACAGAGTCAGAAAAGGGCCATAGTTTATTTTAGTTTAAAATGCCTGCAGGGCCAGGCTGATAAATGAGTGGGGTAAGCTGGATGTGAGAAGCCATGGGAAGCCGTTGGGAAGACCTCAGTGCACAGGAGCACAGGAGCATATGTGCACACCTGGGCACACACACACAAACACACACACCTTTTAAACATACCTGTGCTCAGCTAATCTTAGGACCAGTGTTGTCAGCTCCTCTAGTATCTCAAAAAAGTCAGAGACATGGAATTTTATGTGAAATCTCTGAATTTTAACAACTGTTCTATTGAAACTTTTCATTTCTGTTATGTATTTAATTTCCAAGACCTTCTTTATGTTTTTGGTAAGTCCCATCTATTTATTTATTTGTTTTTACATAGAATCCTGTTCTTGTTTCTTGGTTATAGTAGCTTCTTTTTGTAAAGTTTTGACTTTTATTTTATGTTTATTTCCTTAACATTACTTTTTTCTCTTTTTTATTTTCTATCTTTCAGGTCCAAGGCTTTCCTCAGATATCTTGTAGTCTTTGTATTTGAAAATATTTAAGAGTGAGACACTAAAACATTGGCTGGAAGCTCGGAGGATATGAGAGCTGGTCTGGTCTGATGTGAGCTTCACTGCAGGAACATCAGGGTGGGCTGTATAAAGGGGGCACTTTCAATGTCAGTATCTTTCCAACATCAGGTCTTTCATCATTGACTAATCATATTTTCCAGAGAAAGCTCCATATCCTGCCTGGAGGGTGAACGTCTAACTTTCAGTGTCCTGGGTCCACAGCAGATAAAGAAAAATGTGGCATGGGGTGTCACAGAAGCTAATGTGCATCAATTCATTTAACCCCCTATATTTAGTACATTTCCCTCACCCTCAACTGCACTGTCTTCTTCCAGCTGGGGAGGAGTCTAGGGATCCAACTCCTTCTAAAGCAAACTTTCTAACATCCTCCTCATTTAGTTCGTACCCCTTTTATCTCCACTTCCACAGGGACCTGCTGCCATTAGTTTCCAAATCTTTAGATATGGTGTAAGTCAGATTAATTTTTAGTTTTCCCTACTGCCTGACTTGATTCAGTTTCTCTTATCTGCTCATTCTATCACAATGTATTCATTTGTTAAGCCTTAAAATATTCCTTCACTGATAGTTTTCTTGGGGTTTCCAGAAGGTGAGAAGATAGAATTGCATGTTAAATCTCCTATCTTTACACAGAGCTTGCTTTTCATTTTCTATTTATGTGAAGTGTGTTGATGGCTTCATAATTGAATCTAGCTTATAATTTGTTTGTGATAGATCTAAAACTGGTTAATGAAAGATGGCTCCAATTAGAATAGGCTTAAAGCAATGCCTTCCTCCTTAAAAATACAGAAAAGAAAAAGTAATTTGGCACTAACCCAATGAAAGGGCATACATGATTATAAGTCAAGATTAATATGCCTTGGTATATTCTTTCCATGCATTTGTATGCCCTTGCTAAAATGCAGATCGCATAACAACCTTAATAAGAAAATTCCTAAGCCTGTGCGTGAAAGGGCATACATGATTATAAGTCAAGATTAATATGCCTTGGTATATTCTTTCCATGCATTTCTATGCCCTTGCTAAAATGCAGATCGCATAACAACCTTAATAAGAAAATTCCTAAGCCTGTGCAAACTTGTGGGAGGGGTGTGGTCATGCATAATTTCACACTGAAGTCTGCCAAGGCAGTGAATACTATGGAATTCACAACTTTAGTTTTCAGTCCACATAGTAGCTCACAGCTGGAAACATATGTGCTCATGAATCTTTGTCAAGTTAATCGCCTTTCCCTGTTGTACCAAAAATTTACTATGGGCTTCTTAACAATCTGTCACTAATCTGTTTACTAATCATATGGTAAATCACACTTGAGGTAAGTTACTATTGTTCTCCAAGTAAATGTTGCTCTGTCCATGACATTTTTTCCAGAGTTCTGCTTCCTTGCAGACTTTTGGGGATGGCTGCCTTCCATACCCAGAACCACCTTAGACAACACATGCTGTAACACCACAAAACAAAAATAAACAGGAAAGTACATACAGTGAGTTGTTCCATCTCCCTCTGAAATGGCTCCTTACTCTGCCTGAAACTGATCTACCCTTCCCACGTTAAGAAAATCTTCCCTTGATTCTGCCACCTCTTCAAAGTAGCCTTTGATCTCCCGGTGGTCTTTTCTAGTTCCATTTCTTTAATCCCATGGCAGCATTTGCTAAGATGACTCAGACCCTCTTTACTGAAAGATAACTTACAAAGCAACTCAAACATAGCCTCAGTAGGAAAGCTGAATTTCCCACCTCATACCCAAGCCTTCACTCCTTTAACCATATCCTAATTAGTAATAATAAAAGCATACTTTGAACAATTATTTAGATATTGTGCTAAGAACTTTACATTATTAACTGTTTTTATCATCACAATAACCCTGTGGAATGCAATCTATTGTCATACCATTTTATATATAAGAAAACTGAGTCCAGAGGATTTATGTAAAATATGCTCAAGGAAAAACACTGGTTAGTTGCAGTCCATGTATGTGAAGGGTACCACCATCCATCTAGTTACCCAAGCCAGAAACCTAGGAATCAGCATTAATTTCTTTCTTTCACCTTCTCTCCACATTCTTACCATCTTAGGCCAGGCTACCAACATTTCTCGCCTGGACCTCTGTCATCTAGTTACCCAAGCCAGAAACCTAGGAATCAACATTAATTTCTTTCTTTCGCCTTCTCTCCACATTCTTACCATCTTAGGCCAGGCTACCAACATTTCTCGCCTGGACCTCTGTATCAACCCTCCAGCAATTTCCATTAATGTTTCTTACAGGCTATTCTCCACAGAGCTGATGTGCGAATTTGATAAATCCACAATCATAATGAGACATTTCTGACAAGCCTCTTTTGAAAACTGACTTCGTGCAGACAAGAATAGTCATATGGATAAGGAAGAATTTACCTCATTGTGTGGATACCGCAATTAACAAACTAAATTGGATGAATATACCTGGAATACTACACACACAAAAAAATAGAGAATATGCAACAACACTTGGAATATTTACAAAAATTGGCTATGTCCTATGCCACAAAGTGAGTCTCAACAAATACCAAATAATCATCATATAGACCATATTCTTTGATCACAATATCGTAAAATTACAAATCAGTTAAAAAAAGATAGTTAACACCCCATGCTGTTTTTCCCCTACTTGTCCCCTTATAAACAGGAATTATAATTCTCAGGCTCCCCTGGGCTCTGGCATCCAGGTAGCCTCTGCCAACGGGATATACCGATAGCACTGACCATAAATTGGGGAGGCAGAGGGCAAAAGGTAGGATGTTTCCCACTTCCTGTGGATTGCCACTCTTGGCTCCCAGCTTCTGTTGGGAAGTCCCCACTTTGGCTCTAACTCATTCCAGATGGCCCAGCTTGAAGCTCAGGTAAGACCACCTCCTTCCATTGTCCCTCCAGACTTGAGTGGTAAAGTCTTCCTGCTGATGCTACTCTCTGGGTTGCCTCAGTGTGCCCAGGTGACTTCTGAGCTTCTTCATTACCATGAAATTAAATCTCTGTATTAAATTCCCCTCCAGTTGAAAACACACACATATATCTCAACTGATGTAACCTCTCATGCATTTACAAATTACATCTAAAATTTCAAGGGTCAGTATTTAGAAATAAGTAACGCAAACTGCATATCAACATTTTGGATGCAGGTAGAGTATTCCTTACAGGGAAATTCTTATCCCAAAAAGTGAGTTCTGATTTTGAGCCTCTTCCTAGTTTTGCTGACTTGCCTGTGCTATATTCACCAGTCCAATTTTTTTTTCCTTTCTTTCACCAATTCTGTATAATTTCTTGATTTTTGAAGCATCTGTAGCTCTGTTAAAAGCCTCCACTTGGGCCGGCCCGGTGGCACACTGGATAAGTGCGCCGCTTGGGAAGCGCGGTGGCGCTCCCGCCTGAGGGTTCGGATCCCACATACAGACCGGTTCCCGCTCACTGGCTGAGCAAGGTGCGGGAGCAACACCGAGGGTTGCAGTCCCGTTGCCGGTCCCCGGTCCGGTACGGGGGCAACACTGAGGGTTGTGATCCGTTGCCGGACACGGAAAAAGAAAAAAAGACAAAAAAAAAAAAAAAAAAAAAGCCTCCGCTTGTACTACCCTGTTATCCTTGAAAATAACACTTTCATCTCTCATGCCTGCCTCATTATCTTTGTGCTGGTAGATATCTTCTCAAGCATTTATCTCTTGTCTTGACCTCCATGTTTACAATTTTGTACTGGAGATCTCCACTTAAATTTCCAGAATACTAAATTTAACATGGCTGAAACTAAATTCATCATTTCTCCCCACTCTCTAGAATCTGTTGTTACTAATGCTCTGCCTGACCCCATCACTTTCCCAAACACTCACCCTTGAAAACTCAGACACCCTCAGGGCAGTGAATGCATCTCTTTTCTAGTAATAGCTTTTGTTCCAAGCACAGAGACTGGCACTTAATAGGTATGCAGTAAATATTTTTGGAATGGTTTTAAGACTCCTTCCTCTTTCTAATTCCATATACTTTTCTATTTTTATAGCTCTGTAATGCTCTCTGAAATCCATTGTCTTCTTTCTGTTTTCGTTGTGACCACTCATCTGGAGAGGCAACAGGGAAAGCTGCAACTCTGTGAGTTAAATTATAACTCATCTCATAATGGTGTTTAACAAAAGCCATATGAAGACAAAAGACTTCCTAGTCAGCAAGAAGAGGGAGACCTGACTGCAATGTTCATAATGCTGTTACCATAATTGAGAAAGAACGTGTCCATCAGACCAGGAAGTTAATAAACAGAAAACATTGCAAAGGCTACTGCCAGCAAGAGTCAAGTTTGTTCAGGATGCCTCCCGGGCCCAGGGGCTCAGCTGACTTTGGTGGAGGATGTATCCCAGTTATTGCAATTATTCTGTTGGATTTAATTTCTCAAGAATTAAGTCTAACCAACCCCAAATTTCTGGCAATCCCACAACTGTTTCTTCAATTATCTAGGCTCAAAATGTAAAAATTATCGCTGACTCTTGTTCCACTCTATTCCTCCTGTCTACTGGATTGAGCTTTTTTGATGCTTTTGTCTCTCTGTCTTTTTTTTTTTATTATTATTATTCTTTACTCCTTCCAGCTAACTGTAATTTATCAGTTGCTAATTAAAATACACCCAGATTAGTCCTTCAGTTAGATCTCTTTGCCTCTTCCTGCCCCTCCCAAGGGTCCTACCTATGGCCACCAGATTCCTCATCCTGGTGTTGCTTTCATTATCCAATGACAGAAGACTCAGGAGTGTATAACAATTCCAATTCCATCCTAGTATTTAAAGCAGGCACCACTTTCTTTAGCAAACTCTGTGCCACCTTGGCTTTCTTTAGGCCCAAGAACATTTAGGCAAGGAGGATTTACCGTGAAGCTAATGAGGCTTACACTTGAAATTCTCTCCAAGACTGTGTACCTTTTATTTATTTTTATTCTGTATTTTTATTATTTTTTTGTATTTTGTATTTTTTCTCTTAAAAAATTTCTCCACATTATAAAAGCCTCAGGCCCCAAATAACCTGGACCCATGCCTGAATTTAGGCATTTAATTACATTCTTTTTTTTTTTTTTTTTTGGCAGCTGGCCAGTATGGGGATCCGAACATTTGACCTTTAACATTGTATTATATCACTGTGCTCTAACCAACAGTTATATTCAGATGCCTTCAACTTGAACTTCCCAACAGAGGTTCCTTTTGGCTAACTCTCTTTATTTATTTTTTCTGGTTTTTTGATGTCTGGCCAATACAGGGATCCAGACCCGTGACCTTGGTGTTATACTGCTGTGCTCTAACCAACTGAACTGACTGGCTAGGCTTCCAGTAAAGATTCCTAAACTCTATATTCCCAGACTCCATCCAAGAAATTCTGACTCAGTGGCTCTGGAGTGAGATCTGAAAATAACATATTTTTTAAAAAAATCTTACTCCCAAAGTGATTTTGAAGAACAACTAGATTTGTTGGAAACCATAATCATAGGCAAGCCAGCACAGGTCAGTGGCAGCTAAAAGAGTGGCATATGGGGGCTTTAGCTAACCTCTTCCCAAACTCTGTAACATTCACTTCCAATCACTGCAAATAAAAATAATGTGCCTGGGCTGGCCCGTGGCTCACTTGGGAGAGTGTGGTGCTGACAACACCAAGTCAAGGGTTAAGATCCCCTTACCAGTCATCTTTTAAAAATAATAATAATAATAATAATAATAATAATAATAATAATAATAATGTGCCTAGTATGCAAATTTAGCTTCAAGACAAGTCCCCTAGTCACTCCTTCCCAACCAGATTGTATCCCTAAACCCCCTTAGTAAAGTAATTCTGGAGTGGCCAGCAGAAGAGTTACAATCCATATTGTAGCTTTCAAGGAACTTCCAGGATAGGTATCAACATAAAACCAGGAGAGGATACTTTTTGGACCAAACAATGAGTACTCTAGACATGGAAAATTCATTCAGAAGAGGAAGCAATTACTATAGGCTTAGTTGTTGGGGGAGGTTTCAACTGAAGAGTTACTACAGTAGAATTTTATGGTGTATTTTAACAAACTTTTAAAGAAATGATAACCCAAAGTTTCAGAGATTTAAAGAACAAGGAGAAAGAGCAGTTAGGAACAAAGCCAGGGAGTTTATTTTATGAAGTTTTAATTACCTTTCACCAAGATGAGTCAAGAAAAGAGAATTAAATTTAATCCAAGAAAAGAGAATTAAATATTAGCAAACAGGCCTGTAGTCTGAGTCCCAGTGGAATCTATTTGCCATGTGGAAGTAGAAACAGGGCAGTGGAAATTTTAATTCAGTGAAACTGTCAGGTCCTCCTCACTACCCAGTTTCCCAGTTTATGAAGAATGAGGCATCCCCCAAAATGCAAGGTTGATTTTTTAAATGGGATCATTGTGCAGCCTGAGGAAATGAGTCCTCATGTCCCAAGACTATTACCATTGATACTTTACTGCTCTTCTTGATCTTGGGTGGGATGGCATGTGCCCTAGATACTTGTCACCAGTACAACCTCACAGGATACTGTACAGCCAATACCATACATGGAATCTAATACCAGATTACCAAAAATTTCATTAGAACTATTGGCTTCAATCTCCTTCTATAGCAAACTTTCAACTACATTAGCTGGTGACCAACAGAACTGCTTTAGTTTCAGTGGCTTTTGTTTCTCCTTGCCTTATTATTTCAGTTTTTGTAGTCAACAATTGTCCAGGGCTAGCCAGTTAGCTCAGTTGGTTAGAGCATGGTGTTACAACACCAAGGCCAAGGGTTCAGATCCCTGCACCGGCCAGCTGCCAAAAAAAAAAATCACAAAAAAACCCAAAACAATAGTCTAAATAGAATGTTCATGAAAGGTACTTGCAGGGTGGCAACTGTCAATATCTGTTTTTACATTAATTAATTTTGCATTCTTTATGCTGTGAAGAAAAGGCTGTTTGTAACAGAGTGATACAGGTACTTCATATGTTTTAGCTTTTCCTGCTTTTCAGTTAATAATGTGGTTGATAAGAGTTTTAAGAGACATTTTACTTTATAGAATATATATAATTGTATAACTTTGCTATTTGCTCATGGAGGGCAACACTGAATATTTATTACAAAGAAGGGCTCTGGATTCAGAAAGCGTTGGGTTCAAATATTGGTTCCAATAGAAAATTGTCTGGAAATAAACACACCTACTTGTTAATAGAGGTTATCTCTGTTGTGGGGCACTGGAGAAGGGCTGGGGCACTCTACTTTTACTTTATCTTCCTCTGAATTATTTTAATTTATTATATAAACATGTATAACTTTTGTAACTTGAAAAGGAGGGAAGGGAAAGGGAGGGAAGAGGAAGAGGACCAGTTCTGTGATGGGAGGTAAGTAATTCCATGTCTCTATATCACAGTTTACTTATCCATAATATGGAGAACTTTGAAGGATTATTGTGAGGTTTAAATGAGATAATGCATATAAGGCACTTAGCCTGGCACAAATTCAGCATCTAATAAATATTAGCTATTATCACTGGACAAAGTTCTTTTTTGTTGTTGTTTTTATTTTTTTTTTTTTGGGGGGGGGGGTTGCTGAACAGTATGAGCCACCAGCCAGCCCTGGGAAAAGTTCCTAACTCAATATGTGGCATGTAGTACATTTCCAAAAAATGGCAAGTAGTCTTAAAAAAAAAAAGGTATGTATTCTTACTAACTATATTTTAAAATTTTACTTTGCCTTCTTTTTTGTGCTTTGCAAGCTTTCCTTGTTTTTTGTTTTGAATTTTTACAGTTGGTTCTTTGTTTTTGTCAATGTAGAATGCGGTGTTGATAACACCAAGGCCACGGGTTCCGATCCCATATATGGGATGGCCGGTTTGCTCACTGGCTGAGCGTGGTGCTGACAACACCAAGTCAAGGGTTGAGATCCCCTTACTGGTCATCTTTTAAAAAAAAAAAAAAGAGTTTCAAGAGAAGAGAAATTAAGAAAAAAAATAAAGTGTAGAACATTAGGTAAAATATGTCTTCATTTGTGTATGAGGAAAATATATATATGTATGCACGTGCAGTCATCCCTCGGTATCTACAGGAGACTGGTTCCAGGACCCCCCATACCAAAATCCGAGGATAGTCAAGTTCCTCTTATAAAATGGCACAGTATTTGCATATAACCTGTGTACATCCTCCTGTATATTTTAAATTATTGCTAGACTACTTATAATACTTAACACAGTGTAAATGCTATGCAAATAGTTATTATACTATATTTTTTATTTGTATTTTTTTGTTGTATTTTTGTTACTGTTTTCCTTTTTCAAAGATTTTCCGTCTGTAGTTGGTCAAATCCACAGATGTGAAACCTGCAAATATGGGGAGGGCTGACTATATAGATGTTTATTTTATATGCATCTATTTATGTTTTATATATATGCATATATATGCATATATGTATACTTCTATATATATTTATATATGTATATTGTTTATACATTTATATATGTATATACTTGTAAATGCATAGAATAGTTTTGTAATGATTCCTAAGAAAGCTAAAAAAAATTGTTTGCTTCAGAGAGCGGACTGAGTTTCTGGGAAACGGTGAGAGAGACTTATTTATCTTGGTATTCCATTTTGTGTTTTTTGTATTTTGTGTAATATATGAATATTACCCATCAAAAAAAACAATTAAAGAATCAAGTCAATGTAGAGTGTTGGAGAGCCAATCTGAAATCAATAAAAAGTGAACATTTGTTCATAACATGAGGGCAAGCAGATGGAGGAGGAACTTGTACTGAACAATCTCTAAATTTAGAAATAATCTGATTTTTTTCTCCAAAGACAGAAGAACAAGGGGGCAGGAAACTGGAGAAATCAGATAAAAATGGCATGTTCAGAAATCTGTTTCCAGCTTAAAGGTCATCTTTTTATGGGGTAAAGATTATCCCATGACCCATTTCTTCTTTTTCAAAACTAAGGTAAAGTGTTTAATTTTATGGTGTGTGAATTATACCTCAATTAAAAAATAAATTAATTTTTAACAAGTTAAGGGTGATGATACATCCATGTCATGGAACACTACTTAGCAATAAAAAGAAAAGAAGCATTGACACATGCAACAACTTGGATGAATCACAAAGCCATATGCTAATTAAAAGAAGCCAGTCTCCAAAGTTTACATTCTGTCAGATTCCATTTATATGACATTCTCAAAGACAAAACTATAGGAAAGAAGAACAGATCAGTGTTTTTCAGGCCCTAGGAGTGGATGACTATAAAGGATAACAGGAGGGAGTTTTTGAGGGTGATGGAATTGTTCTGTATCCTGATCAAGGTGGTAGTTACATGAACCTGTACATGTATTAAAATTCATAGAACTGTACACAAGAAGTCAATATTACTGTAGTTCATTTAAAATATATCATTTAGAAATCATCATTTGCTGAAGAGATGAATGAATGAAGTTTATCCTCAATAAGTCCAGTTTCCAGCATTTCTTATTTTGCTTTATTCTAACCCAAATGGGTAAAACTTTTGGACTAGAAAGGAGAAATTCCACCCAGGACGCTTTAGAGCTCGGTGGGCTGTAGCACACCGTGTCTTCCTTTGATGTTATACAAGTTTATATATAGGTCGATGGGTCCAGAACTGCAGTCTTCTCAGGGGTATGAACATCTCCTGGGCGTGGATTTCTCTCTTCTGCCCACCAGAGAAAGCAGAGCAGAGCCAGGTCCCCACCCAAGCTCACCTCTGGCTTTGAGACGTGGACAAAGGTCTCCACTTCCCCAAGACTAAGCTCCCTACCTACAGAATGGATCAAATGATTCCTACCTTACACACGGTTATAAGGACTGTGTGAGAGAAACTGAGGCACGAGGTAGCGTGGAGGCCATTCAGCAGCTGGTAACCACTAATCCCTTCCTCGGTCCTCCCACCCGTCATTGCCTCAACAAGACCTGGTCCAGCCGTCCCTCCACCCGTGCATCTGGGACTTGTCCCGTCCAGGCAGCCTTGCTGGCACCGTAACCTGACGCCGTCTGTATGAAAGTGCTAGGTCTGGGCACCCGTGAAAGAAAAGAAAGAGTAAGGCCTCATCTTTACAGGAACACAGTGGCTACATATAGTAAGTGCCTTCTCATGTGAAAGTGCAAGCCAAGTAGATGTTGGTGGGTGGCACACCCATTAACACTCTTTGACAGTTCATGGTCACAACACACCCTGCATGCTGGTATGAGAATGATTCAACAAAAGTGAAGAGCCAGGAATTCTAAGGTAACATCAGATCTGGGAAAGCAATTCCACACAAGTTCCTTTCCCCTTAGCAACTTCACATCTCTCCAAGGCAGAGAGGAAAATCAAGTCAAACAGGCCTTCCTGAAGACAAGGTGTTAAATACCAGAAGTCACCTTTGTTCCTGGCAATGACACTAAATAAGTATTTGTTGACATGAAGTATTATGCCTCTTCCCACATCTTACCTAAGTAGTCAAAAGTTGACTCTCTTCTTGAAGATGCAGAGTAGAAAAAAACACCTACCCAATATTCATTTTATTTCCACTGCTGATATTCTTGCATAGCTACTCATTTTACACATTTGTCCCAGACTTCAGCCCAGATAACCCTAGAGAAAGCCACTTGTCATAGGGCAAGATGGGCTGATGGTTCTAATCATCCTGCCACTGAGAAAGAAACCATCATGTAGAAAAGGCCATATAAGGTACTTCTCAGTTGAAAGGGAGAGCTCTGGAGTCAGAAGTCTTGAATTTGAATTTTAGCTGTGAAATTTATCAGCTGTGTGGCTTCAGGTAAGTAACTGAAGTCTTTTCTCTCTGTTAATTCAAGTGCTAGAAGGAACTCATTGAACTGGTGATAAGATTAAATGCGATAATGCATATCATGCACCTAGTACCAGGTCTGGTGCTTAATTCACATTCAGGAAGTGGGACCTATTTTCACATAACAGGTCATTAAAGTTACTTTCATGTACCTGAAAATGAAGGGGTGGGAGGTTCCCTGAAGATGTTGAAGTCCCTTTTGGTGCCCAGTTCCTTTACTCTGCCTTCAGTGACTTACAACTTTCCTTGGGGAACTCTGCCTGCTTCTGGCTAGGTTGATGTCCCATTCTCTTAGGTCCTTTGCTGATCTGCCAGTTAATTTGATAAACTAATTGTCACAGAGATGTTAGTGACTTTATTTGACTGATGGATAAAGAAGTGCACTTCAGGTTGGAGGCAGCTAGAACCATTCAGCGGCCTTCAGGTAACTCCTTTTTGGTCACAGGTCAGGCCACAGCCTGGGCTGTAGACCCTATGTGAGTTGGCCACCTTGCATTAGAGGCTGGATGGGTGGTTAAGGCTGATCTTCTCATGCTCCAGGGTCCTAGTGCACAGTTATGATATCCACCTTTCTGCTTCCCTTCCCTACCTCTCCTTTCCCTCCAAGATCAGGGCAGAACAGAGATCATTAAAGCTTTATAGGTATAGTGCCAATAAAGAATTTCAGGAGCTAGGCTCTGTCTGGAGAAAAATCATTAGTAAAGATCGACTGTGTGCTCTGGGAGCCTTTAGACGGCCACTGCTTCCATTGGTTTTTAATATTTATTGCTTCCTCATAATCTTCAAGCTGCTGTCTTATCATTTTTAGTAAGACTGGGGAAAAAGCCCTATAAATATTTATTTTCTACCACATAATGTATTTACCGTTTGGCTGGGAAGTTTGAGTTTTGTGTTTCTTACATAAATTATGAATAAAAAAATAAAAACCATCACTGCTGCTTTTGGGCCAGACATATTTTACTGTAACAATGCAGTATGTAATAATGCATTATGTACAAAATTATCACAAAGTTGTAAATGTTAGTCCTAGAAAAGTTTGACTCAACACAGTATTAAAAACGCAGCTATGAATAAAAAAAAAAAGTTCATCATTTCCTAGAATTTGTTGAATATGTTATGTCACATGGCAAGGGGGAATTAAGGTTGCAGATAAAATTGAGGTTGCTAATGAGCTGACTTTAAGATAAGGGGATTGGTTAGGATCCCCTTACTGGCCAGCTACCAAAAAAAAAAAAAGATGGGCTGACCGCGTGGCTCACTCAGGAGAGTGTGGCGCTGGGAGCGCCGAGGCCGTGGGTTCAGATCCCATATAGGGGTGGCCGGTGTGCTCACTGGCTGAGTGCGGTGCGGGCGACACCAAGCCAAGGGTTACGATCCCCTTACTGGTAACAAAAAAAAAAAAAAAAAGATAAGGAGATTGTCCTGGATTATATGGGTGAGTCCAATATAATCACAAGGATCCTTTAAAGTAGGAGGGGGAGGCAGAAAGAGATTCAAAGATGCCACCCTGCTGTTTTTGAAGATGGAGGAAGGGACCCCAAAGCCAAGGAATGCTGAAGTTGGAAAAGAAAAGGGCAAGAAAACAGATTCTCTCCCAGGGCCTCCAGTAGGAACATAGTCCTGCCAACACTTTGATTTTATAGCTCAGTGAGATCCAATTCAGAATTCTGGCCTCCAGAACTGTAGGATAATAAATCAGTGTTTTTTTAAGTCACTAAGTTTGTGCTAATTTGTTACAGCAGCAATAGGAAACAAATACACTATTCCTGGGGGCTTATGACAATAAAGATACTGTGGATATGAAAATAGCTACAATGTAATTGCAAACATGAGTACTGACCACTCAGTGACAAGGGGAGAAGAGCCTGCTGCCCTGCAGAGTCCAGATATGCTGCTTGATGATGGGAATAGGAGTGGATGACATTATATGTTATCTAATATTTATAGCAACCCTGTGAGGTAGTGACTGTCTACAATTTGATTTGATTTGCTTGATTTTTTTGAATTTTTTTTTGGCAGCTGGCCAGTATGGGGATCCAAACCCCTGACATTGGTGTTATTAGCACAGTGCTCTAACCAAATGAGCTAACCAGCCAGTCCTGTTACTGTCAACAATTTATAGAGGAGGAAACAGATTCACAAAGACCCATAGCTAGATAATTGACAAAATTAGGATTTGTAACATATATTGACTCTCTGTATCCATAGACTGTGGTTTCAGCCACTGGCCAGTTTTGCCTCCCATAGAGAGGTGCAAACAAAGGGATCTGGACATTCAGGGAAAGGTACTGTTGCTTCTGAGTGCGGGTATTAGGAAAGTTTCATGGATGAAGTAGCATTGAGGCTGGGTCTTTGTACACAGCCAGTTCTCCAGCCCTGTACCTTGACCTCCTTTCCTTCATTTACTAAACTCCATCTGTACTGGCTTTCTGTTTGTTCTCTCTATTCCTGAAAGTGCAGGTTTCACTTACTGATACCTCTAGTTGATACCTGGACTATCTACCCAAACCCCCATGCCACCACCCAACATCTGCCTACCTCTTCTTAGTTACCTTTTAATTGTCCTTGAGATTTTAGCTCAGATATCCTCTTTTTTGAGAAGTTTTTTTCTGATATCCCTAATTAGGTTACATCTCCTCGAAATGCACTCTTGTGGATACCTTCTCAGTACTAATTATCAGGTTATCTATGCGATCATTAGTTGGATGTTTATGTTTCCTATTACACTGTCTTAGTCACTACTACAGCTACAACACCTGCAACAACATCTGACACATAGTAGGTTCTCAGATTATATTTAATGAATGATTTGGGAGGGATGAGACTTTGTTCAGTGCCTATGGAGAGAAACTCAAAATCAACATGACCAGAATTCAAAAAGCCCCAAATCTCCCATCTTAAAACATAAACAAAAAACAGAAACGACCCCTCCTCTTCTCCATCTCCATCTCCAAATACTGCTCTATCGTTCTTTCTCCCTTCACAGCTTAACTTCTTGAGGGAATTGTCTGTGTTCTCTGCCCAGACTTTCTCACTTCTCATTCATGACTTAAACATGATGCCTGACTTGGCTTTCATATTCTACTGAAATTGTGTTCCTTGAGGTCACCAAGTACTTCCTATGACTAAATCCAGTGATTATTGTCCAGCTCTTCTCTTATAGATCTCTGAAAATGCCACATTGACACCATTTAGCCCTCTGTTCTGGGATACTCTTACCCACCCATGACCCTGTGGCCCCCACGCTCTGCTGTTTCTCTTCCACCTGTTCCTTTTCAGTCTCATTTGCTTTTGTTTTTGGCAGCTGGCTGGTACAGGGATCTGAATCCTTGCCTTTGGTATTATTAGGCCATACTCTAACCAATTGAGCTAACTGGCCAGCCCTCAGTTTCAGTCTTATTTGATGCCAGTGCTTTCCCTGCCTGTCCCTTAAATGATAGTGTTTATTATTCCAGGCCCTCCTTTTCTTCTGTACACTCTTTTGCAATATCATCTTCAGCCACAACATCAATGAGAAAACATACATTGATGACTTCTAAATTTATGCCTCCAGCCGAAACTTTGCTCCTGAACTTCAGACCTTCGTTGCCATTTTGCCTTCTGGAACCTCCCCTCGATTGTTTGACAAGCACCTTTGCCTTAAGCTCTGGCACTCCTATTTGGGTGCAAATAGTTTATTTTGGAGGGAGGTGATCCCAGGAGGCATTCTAAGGGACAGAAAGTGAGAGAGGGAAATAAGGAGGGCCAACAGAGAGTATGTTAGGGAGCAGGTTATTGCAATGGCAAGTGGGGCTCAGTTTCACTGTGACCCTCTGAGACACTGGGTGGAACACGCCTCAGAACTGATGCATAGAAGGACGGGAAAGCTGCTTATTTATCCATCAGTTCCCATCCTTCACTGTTGATGATCAGTCCTGGAGCATTAACTCCTGGAACTTCAGGTCTGATTACATGTGCCCTGCAGCCAAGCTGACTCTAGTGGCCCAAGAATGACATCAGGCAGACATGAGGAAGTTGTCTTCACATGCAGGGACTGTCTGCAGACACCTTCATTAGTAGGTCAAGGGAATATGAGTGGGTCACCGACGGTGTCTACTACACACTTCAAATCAACATGTCCCAAATAGAATTCAAGACCTTAACCTCCAAGTCAGCTCTTCCTCCTGGGTTTCCTGTTTCAACAAGTGACCCCAGTATCAACCTAGTGTCCAAGCCAGAAACTGGAGCAATCTCAGTGTCATGCTAGATTCCTCCCTTTCCTGTACCATCCATATGTCTGTCACCAAGTCCTTTTAATTCAACCTACTAAACTTTTCTCAAATCCAGGGGCTGACTGGAGCACAGTGCTGATAACACCAAGGACAAGGTTCAGATCCCTGTACTGGTTAGCTGCCAAAAAATAAATAAATGAACTTTTCTCAGATCCACCCATCTTGTGCATTCCACTGCCAGTACATCATCTCAGGCAACCATTGTTTCTCACCTGGATGCTTACGTAGCTCATCACTGGTCTATCTCCTATCTCTAGACTTTGTCTTTCTCTATTCATTTGCAACAGAGCAGAGTGGCCCCCAGATACATAAATTCAATCATGCAACTTCTCTGCCAAAAACCATTCAATGACTTTCCACAGGAATAGAGGCCACACACATCCTAACAGGTTTTTCTGTACATTCTATGACCTTGCCTATCCCTTTCACCTCATGCCTCAGCCCTTTCTTATTCAACTATTCCCTAAGAAACATATGTCTCCCTCCCTCACCTGCACACATGCTTTCTACTCTCAGTCCTTCAAATATGCCATGCTCTCTCCTACTTCAGGGCCTTTGGTTATTCTTTCTTCTTCTGGTTAAGACTTACTATCGCTGAGATCACAATTACAAGTCCCTTCTTTCAGGAAGACCTCCCTGGTCTCCCCTGCCATATGATTCCCATAGCACCTGGTGTGTCCTCATCATGGTATTTCTCACCAGAATTATAGTCTGTTTACCCATCTAGATCCACTTTCCTTCCCCCAGACTGAGAGCTTTACTAGGTGAGAGGTTATATCCACCTTGATCATTGTTGTATCATCAGCACATAGTACTACCTGGCACATAGTAGGAACAATACATATTTGTCAAATGGATAAATACCATTATTGATTGAGCGAGGGAAAAAATTATCTCTCCATTCTATGACAAAAGCAATAAATATGTAAATTTGGCTGTCCAATGACTCTTCCCCAAATGGCTGAAATCTGAGAGTTTAAAGCACTATTCATATTTGAACACCATGAGGGAAAAAATTATCTCTCCATTCTATGACAAAAGCAATAAATATGTAAATTTGGCTGTCCGATGACTCTTCCCCAAATGGCTGAAATCTGAGAGTTTAAAGCACTATTCATATTTGAACACCACATAGCAAAGAAAGGCTTCTCTTTGAAGCTGGCCCAAGAAGCCAAGGGCCAGGCGAAAGTATGTTATCAATAGACTGACCTCCCACCTGCTGCTCAAGGAAATTATCACAACTCTGAAGAGTGTCCAAGAAGATATGTTTCCCAGAAAATCAAACCAATGATTTTTCTAAAGCCTCTCCTTTTAGGCACCCAGTACAATTGGTCTATTCATCTTTCTGGTAATGATTTTTTTTACTCTTCAATACATTCAATTCATTTTCCATCGCTGACATGTAACCCAGAAATAATAGAGGTTGGTCTAGTGTAACTCATACCCAAAAAGGGAAAGTGCCAACACCCTGAAAGAAAAGCTCTGAATTAAGTATTCCCGAAAATAATTCTCAGCAAATCAGGGCTATATGAAAAGGCCTATTCGGTTGTAGATGTTATTTCTTTTTGTTATTTATTATAAATATGGCTCCCCAATGGAAAGAGTTAAGTTCGAAGTCACACAGTTCTTGTAATTACATCCCAGGATTCATATCCGAAAATTGTTTCTGATTCTATTTTCTAATAACGTCCTACTTAGAGGTGCTAATATTTGAATTGGTCTTTAAAAACCCTGACACCCACTGTGTAACAATGCACAGTCAAAGCCCAGGATCAGACCCCCAGTGAACATGTAACGTGGGTGAGAAATAGACCTTTGTTGTGTTAGCCACTGGGATTGTGGGATTCCTTGTTTCTATGGAAAAAGTGACAATTCCTATCAATCCTCTGAGTTCAAAACCACTTGGGAAGTGAACACAAGAATTAGACAGTTGGAGAACAAAATACCCAATTCTATTACCAAAAGGGCTAGTTTGGAGAATTAAGCACAGATATTAGACAAAAATCAAGTTCTCTAATAACTTACCTCAGAATTGACCCAATTCATCACAAACTTTAGATCTCCCCATCACAAGGGTAGATCCTGATATAAAAAGCTTACCTCATGGATGTCAATGAGAGGTTCTTGAGGAGAGGTAGGGCAGAGAAACAGAAGAATAAAGCAGAGGGGTGAAGCTGACCATACCCAGTTCCTTCTCCCCATTCACCAGTGCAAGAAGGCTCTTCTCCTGGGGAAGTGTCCCATACATTCCCTTCCTGAGGAGAGGAACTTCTTTCTCTGGGTGGAAAAACTCACAGTTAAAACAATGGGGGGCCGGCCTATTAGCTCAGTTGGTTAGAGTGTGGTAAGGCGCAGAGTTCCATCCAGGTACTGTCCTGCTGCCAAAAAAAATAAATAAAGAAAAAAGAGATGTTGATCCAATTAAGCCCAAGAGTAAAACCCAAAAGAACTTACAAGGTCTTCTTTTACTTCAAATTATTTTTGAAGATGACCAGCATTGTAGACACTAAATTCATGCAGTGTGGCACCTGTCTTGGAAGGTGGAGAGTTCAGAGCCATTTATCTTCAGGGAAAGCAGAATTCTGTATTGTTTCTGGAACTGTGAGAAGCTGGGTCAAATAAAACTCTATCTGGGTGATAATAGGTTCATCTGAGCTCTAAGAAGAGATCTGAAGGAGAAAAAGTCCCTAAAGGATGACCAGGGTAGAGGAATGTGAAAGGGAAAAAGACAGTCCTATTATATTAGTTTAATGACCAGAAAGAGGGTGCTGGGTATGATTATAGTCATATCAGCCTCAGGGTTGTAGCAACTGATGACAGAAGCACATCCTCTCCCCCATTTGCTTTCCTCAGATGCTGCCTCTCTAATTTACCAAATGAAGGATGTTTACCACTATTCTGAAATCTGAAATCTTATTGTAGGTTTCTTCACTGAAGTAGTACAGAATGTAGATTTAAGTTCATGACAAGATGTATATTGCTCAGGAAATGGGACACCACTGAAGCTGAGCAATTTTAAACAAGAGAAGCGCGATGTAGTGACAACTTGGAAAAAACAACCAACTAGTCCTGTGATTGTCATGTGGAATTTATCAATTGAGTAACAAACATGTGTTTGAGTTCCAAAGCCAAAAAATGCCTTTGGCCTTTGCCAATTGTGAAAAACACACACACACACACACACACACACACACACACACACACACACACACACATTCTTATAGAAAGTCAGGATAGATTTGATAGATAGATGTAAAGGAAAAGAAGAAGAAAGGAGGAGTGTTTACCCTCCTTTTAGAAAATTTATAGGCTGACAAATTTATAAAATGAAAAATTGAGTCATTTTTGGTGAAATACCTCTTTTATGTGTAACAGCTAAAAAAAAACCACGAGTTCATCATGTGAAGAGGAAGAGTCTGGCATCACATATTAAATTGTAATGATCTTCTTTGCATGAATCTTGGATAAAAGGTTTTCATATTAGTTTATTTTTGTAAAACAGTCTGTTTCAACTGATCCTAAGACATCACTTGAATGAACTACACAGACATGAAGAAACTGTAAGGGTAGGGCTACATCATTGGTATTGCTATTGAAACTTACTCTTTCTTTTGCATAAAGCTTATCTCCTACTATTTGTTTGTTTCCTCTACAGTGTCTTATTTAGTATGTGGGAACATGGATAAAATTCCTGGAAAAGTCTATTGTAGACCTATTTTCGAATAGCTATTTTTTTCTGAGGATCGCCATATTCAGAACATTAATGTTTCTCATTGCAAAAGAAAGCAGATTTTTTTTTAAACATTGATAGCTGAATGGATGTTATTTCTTCCCTGGAGAATTCAAGTAGTTTAGTGTTGATGGATAAATGACAATCCTTTAATAATTGTATTGCTCATTGTGATAGCTCAGATTTACATTTGGGTATAGTTCACAATTTTTATTAAATGAATGTTTCAGAGAGCTGTGATTAAACTTCTAGGAAATTTTTTAGCTGAAGAAGCACATAGAATCTTGAAAGCCTCCATCATTAAGGAACACTTTATCAATAGTTTAAATTTCAGGTTAGAATTCATGATTTATTTGGTCTATGCTTGTTAGCAAGCATTCTATTTATACTGTAAGTTTTACTGTAAGTTTCCAGCATGGCTCTAATATTTGAGTAAGACAGAATTTTATCAGTGGTATGTGTTTTCTGGTGCTTTTAAACCTCAATTATGACTTGCTGTCTTGGATTGTTTCTGAACTCTGGTCATTCTACCAAGGTGGCTAAGGACAACAGTGAGCCCAGGATGCCAGGGGAAAAGACGAAAGTTTATTTTCAGTGGTAAAAGGAACTGTAATAATTTCTGCTCACCGTGGGCTACTGATTACAAGATTTGATACAGAGAGCTACTTTCCACAGTCCATTAGCTTTATCTGATGGTCCCAGGGTGAGCAATCATCTCAATTTGCCTGGCATTGTGGGGGTTTCCAGGAGGGAAGCAAGACTTTCAGTGCTAAAACTGGTAAAGTTCTGGGCAAACCAGGACAAGTTGGTCACTCTGGGTAGTCCTTAATTCCAAAAGATTGCAAACCTCTACTTCGGAAAATTCAGAGGTCTGACTACCATAATGGAAGCATTGTGGATGTGCAAATTCAGCTCATTAGCTCCAGATTTACCTTAAAATGACACAGGGAGAATTTATCTGTCATGGCCCATAAAGGGACAGAGTCTTTTCTCAAAAGCACAGCCTTCTTCTCTTAGATACTGCTAAACTGCTAAGGGGTTCAATATTCCTGGTCTTAGAGTCTGGCTCTACAGACCATGTGGATTGCCTGTTCCTCTTTAATGTTTTGATGAGTTTGTTAAAGGAAAAAATTGACATTATTGCCATATACTAGGTAAATAAGAGCTGTATTCTTTTTACTTTTTAACAGCTTTATTGAGACAATTCACGTGCCATACAATTCAGTCACTTAATTAATTCAATATATACATGTATTGAAACAACAAGGCTGGGTGGTTAGCTCAGTTAGTTAAAGTGCAGCCTTATAACCCCAAAGTTAGGGGTTAAAAAACCCATACCAGCAAGCCGCAAAAAAAAAAAAAAGAAAGAAAGAAACAACAAACTGTACCTCACAAGCATGCACAATGAAAAAAAATAAGTGAAAAACAGGGGTTAAAAAACCCATACCAGCAAGCCGCAAAAAAAAAAAAAAAAGAAAGAAACAACAAACTGTACCTCACAAGCATGCACAATGAAAAAAAATAAGTGAAAAAATAATAAAGTGTACAAATCAACAGTTTTTAGAATATTCACAAGATTGTGCAACTGTCACCACAATCTAAGATTAGAACATTTCATCACCCTCCAAAAAAACCCTGCACCCATATTAGTCACTCCCCACTCCTCTATCCCCCCAGCCTCTGACAAGCACTATCCTACTTTCTGTTTCTGTGGATTAGACTATGTCAGACCTATTATGGATCCTGAGGTAGAAGATGGTTGGGGGGGGGGGCTAAAAGTGGAAAATTTCTGGGTACTGAGTCAGTGGTGAAAAGTGTCGTCAAGGTTCTCCCTCCTTTCCGCATAAGAAGGCCTCAGCAAGGCACCTGTCTTAGTGCATTTTCTGCTGCTATAACAGAATACCACAGACTGGGTAATTTATAAACAATAGTTTATTTGGCTCATGGTTCTGGAGGATGGGAAGTCTAAGAGCATGACTACAGTATCTGGCGAGGGTCATCCCATGGTAGAAGGAAGAACTCATCTTTTTATCAGGAGCCCACTCCTGTGATAATAAACCTACTCCTGCAATAATGGCATTAATCCATTTATGGGCTAGCTGGATAGCTCATTTGGTCAGAGCATGGTGTGATAACACCAAGGTCAACGGTTCAGATCCCTATACTGGCCAGCCAACAACAGCACCAAAAATCCATTCATAAGGGCAGAACCCTCATGACATAATCACACCTTAAAAGTTCCACCTCTCAACAACTCTTGCAATAGTAATTATTTCAGTGTGAGTTTTGGAGAGGACATTCAAACCATAGCAGCACCTGAAGAGGAGGTCTGAGATAGAGACTCAGGAATGAAAGCATCAGTGCTTAGAGTGTAAATATGTAAAGAACATGACCAGCCAAGGGGACATGAGTCCTTGACTGCATCTCCCTTTGGAGATCATGATGTACTTGCTGGGCCCCAAGTTTGGTGTGGGGAGGGCAGCTTTCCTGTGAGACTTACCAGGTAAAACCTTTGTAATCATTTATGGGCAGACCTGAAAAAGTACACATAGGTGTTTAACCAGGAGGCAGACTCCTCACTAACATTCTGGACAATAAATTTATGAGCAAACTATATGCTACATTAGATAGTGGTAAGTGCTAACAAGCAAATCAGTCCATCAATCAATCAAGCAAGGAAGGCAGATAAGGAGTAAATGAGAGTTTGGGGGATGGGGTGTGATCGCAATTGTAGTAAAGGGCACGCAAAGGAATTCTCACTGAAACACTTTAGAAATTGAGCCTTGCAGATACCTGAGAGAAGAGTGGATCATTCAGAGGGAGCAGAAGGTGCATATTGCCTGAGTTAGAAACCTGTGTGGTGCTCTGGACGACACCCATCTGTCTGGTGTGGAGCAAACAGAGAGAGAGGAGGAGGAGATGGGGTCACAGAGACAGAGAGCTAATAAGGCATCAGGTCCTGCAGGGCCTTTTAGCCTCTGCAAAGACATGGCCTTTTTTTCTGAGTGAGATGAGAAGCTGCTGGGAATTTTGAACAGAGGAATGACATGATTTGGCTCTAGCTGCCCTCTTGAGAATAGACGTAGGGGAGAGGAGAAGGGATATTAAGGGCAGAAGCAGGGAGACCCATTAGGAGGCTATTGTAATAATCCAGGAAAGAGATGACATTGACTTTGACCAGGATAGTAAGGCTGGAAGTAGGCAGAACTGGTTGAATTTTGGATATATTTTTAATATAGTGCTCCAATTTCATCCATTCTAACCATACTTTTCCCCCGTAACATTTTAACATGTCTAAAATCAGAATTCATCTTATATTGGGGTGGTATCTTATGATTGCTGTCAACCAGGTGGCAGTCATGATATAGTTGTTTAGTTAGCTGAAAACCTTCTGGTGATATCGTCTGGTAATTGCCAGCATTAGTCCATAGATATAGATATATGGTGACAAATTCAGGTTTTATGTAATTAAATTTCAAAGTTTAATCTTTACTCAGAAACACATCATAAATGTGGCTTCTCCACTTACTTTTATTAATGATGCTTTATTTGCAGCCCTCATCCTTTTGCACCTGGACATTAACTGTCTCCAGGTTTTTCCAGGCTTCTAGTCTCTCGCCTCCAAGAAGTACCACAGACTGGTGCCAGTTATCTTGCTGAAAAACAAAGTTGAGCATGTTGCTCAATGTGTATGAGTCTCTGACGCTGTATGGCAGCTATAGAATTCATTCCAAAGTTGACAGCTTCATAGAAGGCTTTCACAGTTTGCTTCCACCTTCTTCCCTAGCCTTATTTCCCACCATTCCCTAACTTGTACTCTGTACATAAGCTGCACTGAACTCTGTTCCCTCTAAGACCAGGACCCTGTCCCAGCTGTACACCTTTCTACTTGTTTTATCCACATTTCTCCCATTGTTGCTCATCCTTCAAGATCCAGCTCAGATGTCACTTCTTTTGTGAAACTTTTTTTGACCCTCCAAGAATTAATTATTCATCTTCTCACAAGACATGCTGCATTGAAATGCATTTCATCTGCTTGCCCTTCTATCTCTTTCAGGAGGCTGTGAACTGGAGACCTCATTCATTTTTTATTCCCTAAACATAGTAATGTACTTGGCACAAAACAGTTACACAATATTGGTAAGAGTCTGTTTTTTGTTGTTTTGTTGTCGTTGTTGTTGTTGTTGTTTTCAGCTGGCCTGTATGGGGGGATCTGAACCATTGACCTTGGTATTGCCAACACCATGCTGTAACTAAGTAAGCTAACTAGCCAGCCATGTAGGAGTCTGTTTTTAGTATATTGAATTTGTTGAACCACAGCTCCCTCTTTGGCAAAATGTGTATGATAATAGTACCTACATCATGAAGATGTTTTAGGTGTTTTGAAGATTATTTAAAATAATACATACAAGCAAGAATAATGCTTAGTACATAAGTACTCAATAAATGTTTGCTCTTTTAAAAATTTGTATTACAAGTCTGGCTGGTTAGCTCGGTTGTTTAGAGTGTAGCCTTGTAACACCAAAGTCAAGGGTTCGGTTCCTCATAAAAGCCAGCTACTGGGCCGGCCCGGTGGCACACTGCTACAGTGCGCCGCTTGGGAGCGTGGTGGCGCTCCCG
>NW_007726842.1:90544-108930 GCF_000696425.1 Galeopterus variegatus
CACTGAGGGTTGCAATCCGTTGCCAGACACGAAAAAAGACAAAAAGGAAAAAAAAAAAAAGCCAGCTACACATACAAAAAAAATGTTTGTGTGTTACTTTGTAAATAATATTACTATTAAATTTTTAATCATCATAATATATTTTAACTCCATAATGGATTGAATTATGTCCCCCCAAAACTCACTGATGCTTGAATTGTATCCCCAAGTTTCATATATTAGAAGTGTAATCCCCACTGTAATTGTTGAGGGTGGGAAATCCTATTATGGTAATTGAAAGGTGGTGCCTTAAAGAGATGATTAGATTGTAGGACCATGTCATAGTGAATGTATTAAAAATGGTGGTCATGGGCATGGTTTGGAGGGCTTTAAAAGGAGAGTGAATGAAGAAGTTGTCCTCTTGTTCTCTCTAAGCTCTCTCTGCTTCCACCATCTTGCAATATGAGATCACTGGGTCACTGTCACCACCACCAAGACCCTCACCAGTTGTGTGCCCCAGACTTTGGACTTCCCAGCCTCAGAAACTGTAAACAATAAATTTCATTTTCTTATAAATTACCCAGTTCCACATATTTTTCATAAGCAACAGAAATGGACTAATATGAATGCAATATGAAAATAATAGCATCTATTTTTAAGGCTAAGGATGGGATCTATCCCATCACAGAAATTTCTAGTCTGTTCAGATAGAAAAAAAATCAGTAAAAAGAGGAGGTAACCCCATTTCATTTTTCTCTTGGTGACAAAGTGCCAGTATCTATGATTATTTGAAGATTCTAAATATAGAGCACTGATGACCCAAAAGCTCTCCATAAATTTCATTTCTTCTAATAGCTTCTGAAAAAATACTCCCAGGAGTATCGACTCTTGGTGTGAATTTAGGTAGTGTATGCAATTTGCAGTAGTATATTGCATTTTATCACATGGAATTTATCTCACAAGAGTCTGTTCCTGTCTAGTCTGCTTTGGTCATGATAAATGCACTGTTCAATTACTTATTTAGTCTCTTTTCTCATATGGAGATAAGCGACTTAATGCATTAGTTAAGGCACAAAAATAGACATCATTGGGTGTCTGTTAACTTTATGATGCATGACTCTGAATAACAGTGTGACACATACTTCTACGAATGACTTAAGAATTTTCCTGATCGCTACACTGACATTGATGAATGCTACGGTTTGAATGTTTTCCAGCCTCATGGGTGGGACTGGTGCCATTATAAAAGTGTTATTTCAGTTCCTTCTGTCTCTTCTTTTTTCTCTCTCTCTCTCTCTCTTCTTCCCTCCCTCCCTCCCACCCTCTCCTTTTACCCTCTCCCTCTCTTGTTTCCTGCAATGTAATAATGCAGCAAGAAAGCTCTTACCAGATGCCTACACCTTAATCTTGGACTTCTAACCTCCAGAACTGTAAGCCAATAAATTTCTGTTCATTATAAATCACCCAGTCTCAAGTATTCTGTTATAGCAGCACAAAACGGACTATGAATTTTAAGACATGATTATTAAATTCCTCCAAGAATTTTCAATAAAATTCTTCCATAATTCATCTTGATTGGTGCACTATTGTTCTTTATACTTACAACGGCTCCCCTTCACTCTTTTTGTTGTTGTTGTTTGGGACATTGAGGAACTGTAGAGTTTATTAAGTCAGAGTGATGTGTGCACCCATTGTTTTCTTTTTCTTTTCTTTCTTTTTTTGGCTGGCCAGTACAGGGATCAAAGTCCAGACACTGGTGTTATCACCACCATGCTCTAACCAACTAAGCTAACCAGTCAGTCCCTTATTATTTTCAAATTAGTACAATCAATCTGATATGCAAAGTACACTGGGGATTATTCTAGCATGTTTCTAATCTCCCCCGTTCTTTTACTGATGACCTTGATTCATGCTTATGAGAAATAGAAACAAACAGGCACTCTCCTGCATCCCCAGCAAGCTGACTTGGGACCCACTCTGTCTTTCATCCTGCTGCTATAGGTGGAAGTGTCCCTGCTCCTAGCTAAGGCCAACTCTTCACTTGTACTCTGGGTCTCATCCCCTTTTACCTTCTAGAGGAAGTTTCTCCTGCAAATAGACCCTTTTCTCCTGCATTTATCGATTTCCCTCTCTCTAGGGTACCGTCTTCATCTGCAAACAAACCTGCTCTTGACCTCCCATTCCTTTCTAGTTGCTGCCCAATTCTCCTGCTCCTTCACAGCAAAACTTCTCAAATGAATGGCTTTCACATGACATCACCCACTTTCTTTCCTCAATTCATTTCAAATAGGCTTTTGTCCTCCCCACTACATGTACAACTTCTAAAAGATTCATCAGTGACCTCCACATCACCAAATGCAGTGGTCACTTCTCTGCCTTCGTCTTACTCAACACCTCAGCATCATTTGTCCCAAGTGACCACTCCATACCTCTTGAAACTCTCTCTTCTCTTGGTTTCTGTGATACCCTACTCCCCTGATTTTCATCTTATGTGACTGCCTACTCCATTGACTATAGGCTGGTAACTCCCAAATCTAATCTGCCCCAGACTCCCTACTTGTATATCTAAATACTATTCAGTTGGTTAGAACGTGGTGTTGATAAGACCAAGGTCCAGGGTTCTGATCCCTGTACCAGCCAGCCACCAAAAAACATAAATAAATAGATACTCTTTGGCATCTACACTTGGATGTTTAATTAGCTTCACATAACTACCTGTATATTATGACCACTTTTCCATGTAAATAAACGTATATTTAGACTCATTCTGCTGTTCATGCTGCCTGATACTCTCTTCCTCCACCCTTTGACTTTATTTCTGTTCCATTTCCCTTAACCAGCCCCAGTAGGTTAGGTCCCTTGATGATTTCATAGCACCCAATAGTATTCCTTCATAGTAATTATCACATTTATAGTCAATTAGTCAGATGTGTGATTATCTGTTTAATGTCAAAGTCTTGCTCCTTTGGCCTCTAAGATCCCTGAAGCCAGAAATAAAGCTGTGTTTATTGTATCCTCAGGGCCCAACACAGTGCCTTGCAGGTATGAGGAATTCAGTAAATACTTACTAGAAGAAAGATTAAAGAGATGGATGTTCTACAGCACGTTTAACAGTTATACTACATTGTTATATGGATGTACCATAACTTAGTTAATTTCTCTCTTTGTTTATCTAGGCTGTTTCCTATTTTTTACCATCGTAAGCAATTCTACAATGAACAACAATGTAGCTAAATCTTTGGTTCATATTTACTGATGTGCTTTAAAAAATCCCTAGAAATAGGTTCACTGGTTTTATAGTGAGGTGCACATTTAAATTTTTTAAAAAATTTTAATTCTTGGGTTTTGGGTGGGGGTGCACATTTTTAAGGCTTTGGCCACAGTGTGGTAGTCTGCAAAAGGGGCCACAATTAACTCCTTCCCTTTCTGTCCATACAAGCATGTCATCATCCTATCAAGAGGGGATGTCTCTCCTTTATACTTGAATGACATGCTTTGACCTTTAGAATGTGTTGGAAATAGGGTCACCAGATAAAATACAGGATGGCTGGTTGTAATATTGTGCTATAATAAGAAATACATGTATTTGGTCTTTGTCCCCAGATCCTGACACAGAGCTCCAAAAACCACTAGAAATTACTGAGTGCTAGGAAGAAATTGGTATAAGGTCACAAAGAATGATTATGTTTTGTAATGGTGAAAATACTAATTATTCTGATTTGATCATCACATATTGTATACAGGCATTCATAGTCAACTTTGTACTCCACAAATATGTATAATCAATTGTTTCAATTAAAAGAAAAGAAATTCCTGAGCAAGAGAGATGAAAGGAACATATTTTGTTATTTTCACACCAGAGTTAATGTTAATGAAATGACTTTTGGAAAGTCCCTAAAGATGAGAAATGGTTGTCAGGGGAATCACCATGTGATTAGAGGGTTGGAACTTTCAACCCCACCCTTTGACCTCCAGGGAGGGGAGAGGGGCTGGAGATTGAGTTCAATCACCAATGGCCAATGATCTCATCAGTCATGCTATTATGACTATGTAATGGAACCTACATATAACACTAAATGACAGGGTTTGGAGAGATTCCAGGTTGATGAACACATGGAGGTGCTGAGAGAGCAGCCCTCCCAAAGAGGGAATGGCAGATCTGCACCCCACCCCCATTCCTTGCCCTGTGCATCTCCTCCATTTGGCTGTGTTCGTTTGTATCCTTTAAAATTTGCTTTGGAGTAAATCAGTAATAGTAAGTAAACTTTCCCTGGGGTTTTGAGCCATTCTATCAAATTATGGAACCTGAAGAGGGGGTTGTGGGAATCTCTGATTTGTAGCCAAGTCAGATAGAAATTGTGACTAACCTGAGGACCCGCCATCTGTGATTGGCATCTGAAGTATGTGTGTTGTGGGGGCGGGAGGGAAGTCTTAAGGGACTAAGCCCTTAACCTGTGGTGTTTGCACTAACTCTGGGCAATTAGTGTCAGAATTGAGTTAAATTATAGGACACCCAGTTGGTGTCCACAAAGAATTGGGGAATTGGTTGGTGTGGGGAAAAAAAAACCATGCATTTGGTGTCAGAGTGTTGCATTAGGAGTTTAAAAAAACAGTAGTTTTTCCTTTTACCAGTTAAATTTGAACATCAGATAAACAGAAAATTGGGACATACGTATACTAAAATAATTATTTGCTACGTATCTGAAATCCAAATTTATCTGGGCATCCTGTATTATTTTTTGCTAAATCTGGCAACACTAGGTATTGTGACACTATTCCAGTTTCAGGATTTGCCTTTAAGAGGCCTGGCAGTTTCTCTTTTTGCCTTTTGGAAGCCAGCTACCATGCCGTAAAGAACTCTGGGATAGACTACCAAATGAAAAGTGGTCACCTAGAGAAGCCATAGAGGATGTGACACTATTCCAGTTTCAGGATTTGCCTTTAAGAGGCCTGGCAGTTTCTCTTTTTGCCTTTTGGAAGCCAGCTACCATGCTGTAAAGAACTCTGGGATAGACTACCAAATGAAAAGTGGTCACCTAGAGAAGCCATAGAGGATGAAAAGTCATTTTGGTTGTTCCAGCCCCAACTGACTTCCATTTTCACCAGCATTTGACTTTTAGGGGTTTTTTTTGTTTTGTTTTGTTTTTTAAAGATGACCAGTAAGGGGATCTTAACCCTTAACTTGGTGTTGTCAGCACCACACTCTCCCAAGTGAGCCACAGGACAGTCCTAGGTTGTTTGTTTTTATTTGGGGGCAGGCAGATGGACTTGGGCCCGGTAACAGAAATACGTAACTTCGAGCCTGATGCTTTAATAGGATGAAGCTTTGTGGTATCTTGGGAGAGGGGTGAGCATATTTTGCATGTGGAAAGAGTGTAAATAATTTGTGGCCAGAGGGCAGACTGTAGAGGATTAAAGATGGCCCAAATTCTTTGCCACTCCTCTGAAAAAGAGATGAAGTCTGTTTCCCCTCCCACATTGACTCTGGACTGGCCTTGTGACTTCCTTGGACAGAATGCAGAATGCAGTAGGAGTGATGATGTGTGGCTTTCAGGCAGTCGTGTTCTGGAAAACCAGCTCTATGAAAAAAAAGTTGAAAAAGCCCTGATTTATAGCATTTGCTAAGGGTAGGACAGTTAGCTCAGTTGGTTAGAGCATGGTGTTACAACACCAAAAAATAGTATAGCATTTGCCAATTTCTGTGGTGTAAACTCTCCCACCATGGCTGATATCAAGCTAAAAATATGATGTCACTAACCAGGGAGTTGGGAAGAGAACCTGCACAATCACTGGCCTTCATGATTCTGTATGAAAGGACTGCAGCATTCCACCACTTCCAGACCTTGCGAGTTCTATCAGCTTCCATTTTTGCTTTCTTGGAATCCAGCCGACATGAAAGATCTTTGGGCCGGACTCTTGAATTATGAGAGGGCAAATGGAAAGAAAGGCCATGTGGAAAAGAAAGGAAGCCCTGGACCTTTCAGTCCCAACCAGTGCAGCTGCATGAGGGACCCAGGCCAACATTACACAAAGCAGAAGACCACCTCACCAGCACACAGGAATGTGAGAAATAATAAATATTGCAGATTGGGGCCGGCCTGTGGCTCACTTTAAGGGCTGGCCCGTGGCTCACTTGGGAGAGTACGGTGCTGACAACAACAAGGCCACGGGTTTGGATCCCATATAGGGATGGCCGGTTGGCTCACTGGGTGAGCGTGGTGCGGGAGAGTGCGGTGCTGACAACAACAAGGCCACGGGTTCGGATCCCATATAGGGATGGCCGGTTGGCTCACTGGGTGAGCGTGGTGCTGACAACACCAAGCCAAGGGTTAAGATCCCCTTACGGTCATCTTTTAAAAAAAAAAATAAATAAATAAATAAATAAAATAAATATTGCAGATTGAAACCACTATATTTTGAAATGGTTTATTAATCAGCAGTACATAACTATATATTGCCAAGCTATTTTAAAAAGCTATATTGGGTTTTACTCCCACTGGCAATCACTCCTATTGGCCATACAGGAGAGCACCTGTTTCTTTAAACATTAGCTCACACTGTGCATTATCATCACCAGTCTGATAAGTTTTTAAAAAGTATGTTGCAGTTTAATTTGCATTTCTTTGAAAATGAAATTGGCATCAATTTAACTGGGCATCCTATATTATTATTTACTAAATCTGGCAACACTAGGAATGGTGACACTATTCCAGTTTTAGGACTAAGCTTTAAGAGGCCTAGCATTTTCTCTTTTTGCCTTCTAGAAGCCAGCTACCATGCTGTAAAGAAGGCTGTGCTAGACTACTGAATGAAAGGAGGTCATTTTTCATATGTTTATTAGCCATAAATTGACTATACCCTGCAAAGGACAAAATTACAACAAATTTAGTAAAATATCTCTGTTGGCTTTATTGCAATTCTAGAACTGGGCAACATGTCATTCCATAAAATGGAATAAATGTTCCATTAAGCTGAGCAAAGGGGGTTGGCTTTATAGACAGAAAAAGAACTGAAATAGCAGAAACAAAGAACAAAAGCAGACTGGTCACTTCAAAGTTACTTTTCTTGTAAGGTGGGGACAGGGAGACAGAACAATAGAAAAATAACTGATTATTCAATATCAAATTACTTCAGGCTATCCTTTCTGTGTAAGGATTAAAGCGAAGGGAACTTCATTATCATTCTTACTGAAAATTTTGAACTAGCCTGTTTGGGAAATTGGCTATTATCTCTCTCTTCTGATTTCTCAGAAGGTCTGACCACGACTTAGTTTGGGTTTGGTGACCTGGAACTTTAGCAGGGGTGATTCCATTTAGTCTAGTCTATTGGGGCCTAGTACAGAAACTTAGTCAAAAAACAATGGCCTCCTGTAATTTTTATTTAACAACCCTCGGTTTATTTATTTATTGATTGATTGATTTTTAAGGACTTTTTATATTTTAATAATAGTAACAGCATATGGGGAATATTTTGCAACATATATGACTACATGGTTTGCTTGCATGTTCTTTGCAGTAAAAATATTAAACTTTATAAAAATGGTACCCAACTAGGCAATTTTCTGAGTATTTCTTATAACTTGATTATGCGATTTTTGGTTTGTTTGTTTTTAGTATTCCTTAAATTATTTTGAATATTTTCTCTACTAGTGATTTCCTAAAAATGAAATCTTTAGCTGAAACTCAGTTCAACATACATCCCCCACATTCCCCTTGACACTCCAATTTTTGAACATCACTGGTTTAGGCCATTGCAGTAGGTTAATTCTGGTACCGAACTCACAGATCTGGCTGCCTGCCCTGAGACAAAAAACAAACAAACGAAAGTCAAATGTTGGTGAAAATGGAAGTCAGCTTTTATTCAGGTATACCAGTGACCTGAGGAGTGATGTTAGGCTAATCCATGTCTCTGGTAAACTTGAAGGAGACTGGCCAGACTAAAGCTATCTCCCCTGTAAACCTGAAGGACAATGGCCAGACTAAAGCCATCTCAAAGACTCAGATTTACTGAGGAGTTTTTGAAGAGGGGGCCGAAGGAATGAAATGTGGGAAATGAAAAGCAGGAGGGAGGGGGATATGCAAGAGTCAGGTGCCTATTCTTGCCAAGGCTCTGTCTGGTTTCTGCTCCTGCCCTTGCTGCTATCTCAGGGTCTGGATAGTACATGCAAGTCTGTAGCTTCAGGCTGGCTGGAAAACAACTTCACGTTCGTGTAAATAATGTCATCTTGCCCCTAACCAAGTGTAGTGCTCTTTTACCTGCCCGTAATCCTGCTGACTGGGGCAATTGTCGGGCCAGGGCCAGGTCTGGAACTCACAGACCCCTCAAGCCCGTTCACAGACTGGGTCACAAACCCTTCATATGCCAGGCTGGGTCCTCACACCCCTCACATGCCAGGCTGGGTCCTCACACCCCTCACATGCCAGGCTGGGTCCCCAGACCCCTTACACTCAGGTCTGTGAGCTAGGTAACCAGCAAACAGGTCCTTGGAAGTTGTAGGTTGGAAAGCATGGCTGTGGGGAGCACCATTCCCCTGAGGCAGAGGCCAGCAAAGCCAGCACCGTGCATGCGCACCAACTCCACCCACCCACACACACAATTTGTTTACTGAAGCACCCCCAACCAGACAGGCAGGCAAGGGGGCCTGATTAAATTATTCCATTTTCCTTACACCAAGGTTCAAAATATCAAATAATCATGGGAAAAGAGGGAATTCAGAGAAATGCATGCCAAGAAAAAAACTGTGTCCTTTTAAAATTTGCCCACTGCCCATGCAGTTTAGGTCCCAACATGGCTTCAAGTCCTGCTCACTCCAACAATTCTTCAGCTATTCTTATATTAAAACTTACACGGGCCAGCCCGGTGGCGCACTGGAGAGTGCGCCGCTTGGGAGCACGGCGGCGCTCCCGCCGAGGGTTTGGATCCCATGTGGAGACCAGTTCCTGCTCACTGGCTGAGCGCGGTGCGAAAATTCTTGATACACACTAGTTACATTTCATACCAATTTAGATTTCACAAACTTGAAACAGAATGATATAAAAATTTTATTAGTTTGTGCAAATTTCAAATAATGTGAATTATTCTCCCCAAAGTGAAAAGTACTTAAAATTGGATTGGATTCTGTTTTGCTTTGGGGGGTTGGGGGGTTGGGGGGATGTTGGCTGGCCAGTGTGGGATCCTAACTCTTGACCTTGGTGTTATAATACCATGCTCTAACCAACTGAACTAACCATCCAGCTCCCTCGGATTGGATTCTGGAACAACAATAACAAAAAAGGAGTATTAAAGGAAAAACTAGTGAAATCCAAATAGAATTTTGAGTTTAGTTAGTAGTATCAATGCTGATTCCTTAGTTTTGACAAAAGCCCCTTATCAGTGTAAGGAAAACAGGGAGAGAGGGTTGCTATGGTCTAAACGTTGTCCCCTCCAAAGCTCATGTGGGAGTGTTCCCAATGTGGCAGTGTTGAAAGGTGGGGCTGTTAAGAAGTTAAGAGGTGATAGAATCATGAGAACTATGCTCTTATGAATGGACTAATTCATTTATGGAGTAAAGGGTTAATGGCTTAATGGGTTATCATGGGAGTGGGAAGTGAGCACCTTAATGCTCTTTCACCATTCTCACCACAGGGACTGCCTGCATCACCACAGGACTCTAGAGCATTTCCACTAAAAAGAAGGCCCTCAGCAGGTGAGCCCCCTGGACCATGGATTTCCCAGACTCCAAAACTAAGAAATAAACTCTTGTTTCTTTGTAAACTACCCAGTTTCAGATATTCTGTTATAAGGAATAGAAACAGACTAATACAGGGGTATATGGAAACTCTCTATACTATGTTTGTAACTTTTCTGTAAATCTAAAATTATTACAAAATGAAACATTTGGTTTTTAAAAAAAAAAAACAACATTTAAACATCTCTAAGAAATGCTCTACAATGTTATAGGCTTATGTGTTCCAAGAATGCTATTTCTTACATTATATTTATTCCTCTGGAAGAATACACTATGTAGAATTAGGCAAATTTTGAATTATGTGAGGTTTTTAAGACCCTATCCCATGAATATAATTCACTGCCATGTGAATTATATATTCACATCCTGTTTTGAAAACAAATAGGAATTACTGAAGATCTAAGCCTGAATCATAAGTGAAAAGAAATCCCTAGTCCCAATAAAAACCAAAACAAAACCCAACTGTTTCCCTTCCAGTTTCTGACATCAGAATTGTGCCAGTAAAGCCATATCTCCCCAAGGTGATCTTTTTGTTGTTGTTTGTTTGTTTGTTTGCTTTTTAAAATTTTGGTGGCTGGCTGGTTTGGTAAGGTGATCTTCTGACAAGTATGTGATTAGAGGCCTGGCTTTACATGTAGAATCTGGAGACAAGGTCCCCAGGTGGGGCTCTTGTCCACCTCCATGAGGCAAAAGCTTAAGCATGTGAATCCAAATCTTGCAAGCCCAGTTATAAATCTTTATCAGAAATTTGGCTTTTGCCCATGCAGTTAGTAAGAGGTTTTCCCCCCTGCTTTTGTGTTCTCCTTTCCCATCCATAACAAGAGTCTTGAGAATAGGGAGGTTTCGGTTTTTCATCATTTCGCGTTCCTCTTAGGATTTCTTTGCAGATAAAATTTATCTTTTTATGAGCTTCACAGTTGTAAAAGAAATTCCAATGATTTAAATTCCGGGTGTTTCAGGTTTTACAATTCCTATGGTTTTCCCCTCTATTTAGAGTATGTATCTTGAAGTACTATGATACACTCCCCTGTGCCTCATTTCTTACAATAGCCTCTCTCTGATTTTGAGTGGCCTTAGGATAAACAGAGCAGTTATATTTCACACTAATTCAAATTAGCAAATTTGAAACAATGAGAGATGAAAATGTTATTAAAGTCTCACTTTATGCACACAAGTTGAAATAATGTAAATTTATAACATTAAAACTTGTTTATTCTGGGCCGGCCCGGTGGTGTACTGGAGAGTGCGCCACTTGGGAGCACGGCGGCGCTCCCACCAAGGGTTCGGATCCCATGTGGAGACCGGTTCCCGCTCACTGGCTGAGCACGGTGTGGGCGCAACACTGAGGATTGTGATCCCGTTGCCGGTCCCCGGTACGGGCGCGACACTGACGGTTGCGATCCCGTTACCGGTCAGTAAAAAAGACAAAAAGGAGAAAAAAAAAAAAAAAAAACTTGTTTATTCTGCATTAGTTAATTTGATATAAAAAATGAATTGCAATGGCCTAGGTTTATGTGCACTGAAATTGTTATTTCTGGGCCGGCCCGTGGCTCACTCGGGAGAGTGCGGTGCTGATAACACCAAGGCCCCGGGTTCGGATCCCACATAGGGATGGCCGGTTCGTCTTTTAAAAAAAAAAAAAGAAAGAAAGAAATTGTTATTTCTTGCATTACATTTATTCCTAAGGGAAAAATCTGTCTGGAATTATGCATGTTTTGAGTTATTTTAGGTTTTCAAAAGCCCTTCCTAGAGTGGTTCTCGAGTAGCTTGGATGATCCAGTTCCCCCACTGGGAATCTGTTGTATATTGTTTCTGATGTGATTGCTAATGACAAAAGTTATTGATTGCTTAATCCTATACCTGGTACTGTGCTGAGTACCTGTGTACTCAACAATGTGTATTATTCCACTATATCTATGAGGGAGGCATTATTAATATTATTTTCATTCTATAAATGAAAAATCTTATGCTTGACAAATTTAAGTAACCTATATCCAATGGATTATCTTCGGATTTTAGGCTGGAATAAAGATTTCTTTCTCTGCGTTTCAAGATCTTTGCTAGCCAATTTAGTATAAAATATTTACCATGCTCCTCTCAGCTAGTTTAGCCCTGTAGATAGGTAGGTAGGTCTTTGCTTCTGTGATTACAGTCTCCCAACATTAAGTTTTGATCTGCTTTTTTGGTTCCAAGGCCACTCATCTGCATTTCAGGAAAGCAACCCCACTCCATTGAGGTGATTATGGGACTGATATAGCAAACCACTGTACCTCTGGAATTGCTCAGGATTGGAGTAGCTATTTAACCTTTTTTGTTTGTTGGTTTCTTTTTGTTTTTTTCTTTTGGTGTTGGAGCTTTTCCACATCAATTGAAATTGTTCAGTCTTTTTCTAAGGGGTGATAAGTAATACTTCTTTAAACAACAGTGTCTCTAATCAATATTATCCTCTTCCTGTTACAGGGCCACTCAGCTCCTGGCTGAGGCTCCCCAAAATTGATACCAAACTCACAAATCTGGGTTTGCCTGCCCCTGGACAAAAAATCAAACAATAAAAAGCCAAATGTTGGGGAAAATGGAAGTCAACTTTTATTCAGGAATACTGGTGACCTGAGGAGAGATGTCAGGCTAACCCATCTCTCTGGTAAACCTGAAAGAGCATGGCCAGACCAAAGCTATTTCAAAGACTCAGGTTTACTGAGGGGCTTTTAAAGAGAGAGTTGAAGGAATGAAATGTGGGAAGATAAAAAGCAGGGGGGAGGGGCACATGAGCAGTGAGGGCTTCATGCAAGGTCTCAGGTGCAAAGTCTCACCAAGACTCCATCTGGTTCCTGCTCTTGTCCTATTTGTTATCTCATGGTCCTGATGGAGGGGTGGAATCAGCATAGCTTTAATGATATCTTCCTTGGTTTCCCAGTGTCTGGATAGTACATGCAAGTCTGCAGCTCCAGACTGGCTGGAAAACAACTTTACATTCATGTAAATAATGTTATCTTGCCCCATAACCAAGGTCCAAAATATCAAATAACCATGGGAAAAGAGGAAACTCAGAGAAATGTGGAGTACACTAACATTTATAAAGTGAATGTATTTCACAGGGCCTAGTTTCCAAAGCCCTGTAGTTTCAGGTTTAACCTAACTTTTTAAAATTACATATCGAAATGTTAACCTTGCAAAAGACAGGAAACTTTCCCCAGGCTAAAGTCTCTGTTGTGGATATAGAATTATAACACAGCAAAGTTGCTGGCTCTGAAGGACAGACATCCTTGAGAGTAGGTTAATCTACTGATTGATATGTTTAAAAAGTTGCTTTATTGTTATGTAAAAATACTGAGGAAACTGCTGCAGGAAAACACGGTATTTGCTAAGAACAAGTTTTTGTTGGTGGATCAACTTAACCTTTTGCAAATTGCATTACAGAATGTCACTTTGTTATCTCACTGATGTTACCAGCCTCTATTGCTAAATTATACTTAACCATAACTCCACCTATGTTCTTTTTCTGTAACTTTCTGGAGAATAAATACTGAGACAGAACCTCAGTTCAGTGTTAATTTCCCAAAGGAGGAATGCCTCTCTCTTGAGGGTTCCAGGAAGTTAACCCCTTTGGGGTGTCTCACTGTTCAGAGGAATTAGGCTTTGAGTAATCCTTTCCATCTCCATCACCCAGGGGAGAGAGGTGGCAAATCCGTGTGAGGACAGAGAGAGTGCAACAGAGAAATGCATGCTAAGAAAAAAAAAAAACCTGTGTCTTTTTAAAATTTACCTACAGCCCATGCAGTCCCAATATGGCTTCTGTCTTGCTCACTCCAGCATTCCTAGGAGTGGTTGATATTGTTGACTGTAAAATAAAAATGGGAGGGCCAGCCCATGGCTCACTTGGGAGAGCATGGTGTTGACAACACCAAGTCAAGGGTTAAGATCCCCTTACTGGTCATCTTTTAAAAATAAAATAAAATAAAATAAAAATGGGTAGTTTTTTGAGAGGATTGGGGGGGGGTTGGTTTTCGTTTATTAGTTTTGCAAGCCTTTTTCAGTTTTAAAAGGTGGTAAATCTACTCGCAGAGGCTGTTTGGCTCCAGCTCCTCTAAGGCATTCCATGGCGGATGATGTAATTTCCCTCTAAATCCTTGAATTCAGAAAGACAGAGTAGCCCCAGGAAAGGGAAGAAACTAAATCTTTTTAATGTCTTCCAATCTCTGGGTACAGTTAAATACCTGTAACAGAGGAAGATGAGTTTTGATGGAACTGAGACTTTGCTTTTTTAAAAATTTTTTAAAATTTTTTTTTATTTTTTGTTTTTTAAGGGGTTTTTTGTTTGATTTCCATTTTTTAATTTTTTGGTGCTTTTTGGATTCTTTTAAAGAATTTTTTGTTATTTTTTTTCTTTTTTTCATATTCTTTTATTTGTTGTTTTATTTTGTTTGTTTCTTTTTTGGTGGCTGGACAGTAAGGGGACCCAGGATCTGAACCTTTGAGCTTGGTGTTATCAGTATCACACTCTAACCTAGTGAGCTAACCAGCCAGCCCTGAGACTCTCACACTCTACTCCACTTATATTTTCTATTCTTGAAAGTGTAACCATGTTCATTAATTCCTATTAACCAAAGATCTAAAGTCCTGCTCTATCACTGATAATCTTTGCAATACCTTCATTATTAGTTTACATTAATAATTCATTTTCTGTCACCCCTATGGAAAGTGAGTTTCATGAAAGCAGGGACTTTCTCATAGAAGACTGTCAGAAATATAGTAGGCATTCAATTCATTTTTGATGAATGAATGAATTAATGAATGGTTTATGGTTCACTAATGCAGATCTCATTAATGTAGCTCCAAATGAACTTCAGGGAAAAAAGTAGAAAACAGTAAAGTAGAAGGAACACTGGAAGAGTCTGGAGGGCTGGGTTCTACTTTTAGCTTTGCCCTCAATTAGTGAAGTGTGTAACCTTGGGCAAGTCCCTAAATACCTGTAAAGGTCTTTCCTCTTCTAAATTTTATGTTCTTTTTAAATTTATTATTTATTTTGTTATTTTTTTGATTGAATCATAATTGATTATACATATTTTGTGGGTTCAATGTTGACGTGTGTTGATCAAATCAATATTATTAGCATATACATTATAAATCACACTTATTCTTTATGCTCCTTATCCAATCTCTCTCCATCCCCCCTCCCTCCTTCCACCTCTGATAACCCTAGATTTCTTCTCTCCTTCTGAAAGAGTAACAGTTACTCTGTTGATTTTCTGCCTAGATGATCTATTCAGTGCTGAGAGAGGTGTGTTCAGGTCTACAACTATTATCATAGAGTAGATGCTTCTTCAATCACTCTGGAATGGGTTTTGTGGAGAGAGACATCCTCTTCTTTTCTTTGGTCTCTGCTGGTGACTCCCATTGTATCAATGTGGTCAAGTGGCTGGCAGGCCATCTGTCCAGTGGTTGTGGCATCTAGCTGCTTTTGCAGCAGCTGTGCCTATTGTGGTGGGCCACCCACATGGAAGTGGTGTTTTTGGTGTGCTCCTTTCCTGGTTGCAGAAGGAAGGGTCAGTCCCAGATCTAAGCCTCAGGACCCTAGAGTGCCTGGATGTGGGAGGAGGGGACAGTCCCTGGCTCCATCTGTTTTTACATTCTAAGATATTGCTGTGGAGCAGTGAGATGAGACAGGGAGAGGGAAAGAGGGAAGAAAATAGGATAGGGGGAGGAAGAAGTGGGAGCATGGTTGAGGCCCATGGAACCACCCTCATTCCTGCAGGGGAGACCAGGGGGCTTCCAGTGGTAGCTTGGTTGTTGCTGGCTGAATGCAGATGTCAGTGTGGTGTGGCTGAAGCCCTCAGCCCCCCACCATCCTGGTTTGGGGCCCCCAGCCCTCCACACTCCCTGGCTTGTGGGCCTAGGGGGCTTCTGGTCCTTCTATATTTTATAGGTGTTCTTTGGTTTAGTGAGACCTTTACTAGTTAATATCAAACTTTGTCTCTGGTCTGTGGGTATTTTGTTTTTTCTTTCAGTTCTGTGTTGGATTATTTACTATTTCGACTACTTAAACTCTGCATTGGAACTAATCTGTTGTCCTTTGCTTACTTCTAAAATGGGGGAACTTCCTGTGGGGACCAGCACTTGAGCCCTGTGGTTGAGCTAAATTGCTGCTTTGCTGCTGATTCCCTGGGGAAAGCTTTTTGTGCAGCTCAGGTTTTAATGGTTTTGTAGATACTTCCGGGTCTAGTGAGATCCAGTGCACCTGGGTTGTGTAGAAACTCTGGTATGGACGTGAGTCTTTTCAGGAAACTTCTCCCCCTGCAGTTCTGTATTCCTGACCAGTCTACACAGAGTGGTCCTGCACTGATTGGGGGGCAGATCACTTGTCCATGCTGTGCTCTGATGTTCCCCCCATGGGCCCACCCCCTCACCCCCCCCACTCCTAACACCTATGGGATGGGCCATGTGCTGGCCCCTTGCGATGACTCACTGGCCTCTGAGTGGCTCCTGTTTTCAGTTGTTGTGGCTCCTTGCTCCTATGTAGGTCCACAGAAACCCTGTTAGTGGTCTTGCTGGCCTGGGTGCTACCAAGGCCCTCTTCTCCCTGCTGCCTCCAAGCATCTTCATAGGAAGGACACAGCTGCAGCTTTTGCCAGCTCCTGCTCTGTACACTCACCAGGGCCAGACTTGAAGTGGCCGGGGCTTGAAACATTAAGAGCAGTTCTTTCTTTTTCTCATCATGGCTTCTCCTACCTTCATGGACTCCGTAGATCTCTCCTCCTCTTCCCCTGAGCTCTAGCGGCCCCAGCTTGGCTGTCACTGCTTTTTAATAGCTGTAAATTGGTGGATTTGTGGGAGAGAGTGATGCTGGGGACCATCTATTCTGCCATATTGACCAGAAGGCTAAATTTTATGTTCTGATTAAAGTCTTTGAATAGCAGCTCATGCTTTGTTCTCTTTTCTGGTTAGTTCTGGTTCAAGGTTCTTACAGATTTAGTTGATGGAATACTAATATATGTTCATTTAAATATATAATACTTGATGCTATAAATTATGGATTGGCATATTTCTTTCTTTCTTTTCTTTTCTTTCTTTCTTTCTTTTTTTTTTTGATGGCTGGCTGGTATGGATATCCAAAGCATTATCATATTTCTTAACTAAAATGTTAGGCTGGTGATGTATACTATAGACTTTGTAACTACTGAGTATTTTTATTAATGCTCTATCAAATGTCACTTATTAAACAGAATTATAGTACTTTTTTTCTTAAATATTTCCCTGGAGGCTTCTATATTTATGCTTGTACTTATGTATCTACATTAAACAATTTCACATTATTCATTTACTAATTTAAGGGTTGCTCTTCTTTGAGGAGGTTCATTGTTGTTACAAGGATGTGCCCAGAGGGAGAGGATAGACAAGATTCACCCTACAAATCAAAGAAGCCAGCTCTGTGATTCAGACTTGCTACCTAGAATTGGAATTACATTTGTCCATCAGCTGGATGAGAGATAATGTCTCCATTGGGAGGCAGCATTTTCTTATCTTTGTTATCACCTGAAAAGGCTAAAGGCAAAGGACAGGTTGAATCTACCTGCAAGAGAGGTGCCAGTGTTTACTTTGCTCTAAACTTGTCTGGAACTCCAATCTCATCTGTATCCAACAAGTGCATTCCTAGGGAAGGCAAAACACCTATAGGAGAAGAAATAGCAGCCTGTGATAGTTTGCTTATTTTCTTATTTCATTTATCACATATTTTGAGGGAAACACTGTACTCCAGGTCAGTTTTTTACAAACTTACTTGTAAGTTTACAAATTGTGTAACATGTAAGAAATACACTTTCCATCTCAACCCAGTCCACACACGCATACATGAGTGGGTACCCACACACATGCACACACACACACACACACAAACTGAAATTACATTTCTTCAACATAATGTCTATCCTAACTACAGTGGAGGCATCTGATATTTTTCTAATCTATGTCTTTTTTTTTTTTTAATTTGCTGGTTATGAGTCGCTAACTTAGTTTTAAAAGCCTCTCTAGAAGTTTGAGAGAGAAAACAACACAACCGTAGATGATTTCAGGGGATTGGAAGGGAAATCATGACCCTGACAAAAGATCTGAACAGACACCCATCCTTTAGTGCTTGAGAGAGGAAGTGAGGGAGGGAGGAAAGAAAGAAGAAAGGAAGGAAGGGAGGGAGGAAAGAAGGGAAGGGAGGGAGGAAAGAAGGGAAGGGAGGGAGGAAAGAAAGTAAAGGAGGGTGATTCTTTCTTGAGGTGTTTGTCTGGACTCTAGGTATTTTCTAGGTCAGGAAACAGGCACAGGAGAAAGAATCTTGGGTGAACTTCAAGATCAGTCTCATATGGTAATTCATTACCACGGCATCTCCAAATGTTGAAGTAGGTTCAATCACAGAGCTGATCGAATTCCTTCACTAAATAGGAAAACAAAGCCCTAAGAGGTGCAGTGACTTTCTCAAGACCACATGTCTAATCTGAAAGAAACTAGGATTAGAAGAATTCAAGTCTTAAATGACTTATGAAATATTATTATAAAATAAGTGAAAATATAGAGAACAGAAGGGCAAAGAAACAGGAAGTAGGGGGACATTAAAAACACAGAACATAGGGGCCAGCCCGGTGGTGCACTGCTACAGTGCGCCGCTTGAGAGCGCGGCGGCGCTCCCGCCGAGGGT
>NW_007726842.1:109930-127665 GCF_000696425.1 Galeopterus variegatus
GCAGCGCTCCCGCCGAGGGTTCGGATCCCACATACAGACCGGCCGCTCACTGGCTGAGCGAGGTGCGGGCGCATCAGCGAGGGTTGCGATCCCGTTGCCGGTCCCGGTCCGGTACAGGCGCAACACTGAGGGTTGCAATCCGTTGCCGGTCACGAAAAAAGACAAAAAAAAGGAAAAAAAAAAACAAAAACGCAGAACATAGGGCCGACCTGGTGGCTCACTCGGGAGAGTGCGGCGCTGGGAGCGCAGCGGTGCTCCTGCCGCGGGTTCGGATCCTATATAGGGATGGCTGGTGCACTCACTGGCTGAGTGCGGTCACAAAAAAGGACAAAAAAAAAAAAAAAAAACCACAGAATATAATTTGCCATGATGACCTTTGGTCTCTTGCACACAAGCGTGGGTTTTACAGTGCTGTGAAATAGTGGTTAGGATGGGGATAACTTACATATATGTTAGGCCAGAAGCACTGCATGAGACCTGTGGGAATAAGTTAATTTAATATATATGTATATAAAATACAAAATACTAAGTATTCTTTCAGTGCCCTCTGCAGTTCTCTTCAGAATAAACGTAATGTGGAATGGTTCTATTCGGTGTATCCTCCCTCCTCTTCATTTCCTCAATAAACCACTTCCTCCTTACATTTCTTTACTGCCACCAGAGACCTGCATCCTCATTTTGTACTCTGGACTGTGAGTACCTTGGCTTTGTTCCCTTGCAGCGGCACTAGGAGAGCATGAAATGGCTTTGTGGGGGTACTTGGGATGGGGAGTGGATGGAGGTATTAGAGTCCCAGGATATGAGTGTGGCTTGTGAGGTGGCTGAATGAACAGTAACCATCATGGCACTATATTAATCCCAGGACCTCTGCACAACTCTCCTTGAAGGGCAGGTCCCCAAAATCACTGAAATTGAATTTCTCACCAGTCTGGTAGGAGAGATGCATATAGTCATAATTAAGTTGATTTTTAAAAAGCAAAGAAATGTAGTATGTTTCAGATTCCTTATTTTATGCACTGACATTCATTCATAACACATAAAGCAATATGTTTTACTTAATGCCTTTACTGTTAATATTTGCTACTTAAGGCTCAGATCAAGTTCTTAGCTTATCTTTAAACATACCATGCCAGCACAGACAATTTGAATTTAGTTAGATTCCCACAAGAATATCTCTCCTGCTTGTCTGCATGGTCACAATCAGATGGCCAGTCATCCATCCTTAGCTGTAGCCGCCAAGTCTCTCCAGTTTGGGATTCCAGCGGCAAGTTCTGCAGACATCTCCCTAAAGATGACAACCAGAAACAAAATGTAGACCTCTGGTTCAGATAAAGCCATTCTTACCAAGACTTCTTATTTGATGGCCATACCTACTCTAGGGCATTCCAGGGTCCATGGCATCCACCCCTGAAATATTGGTTGCAGTACCCTGTACAGTAGTACATTTATTGTCTACAGCTGGCCTGTGGTAACAGAGGCTTGAATATGTGCTGGACAAAGCAACTTAGAAGGCAGTGGCTGCTTTTCTAGGTCATTGCATGTTCCAGGAGATACTTTCCGTATCTGATCAGTGAATGCTGTTGAGGCTGACCTGGCTGTACTCTTTAGTGCTAATGACTGAGTCACATTTGGGATGGCAGGGGCTCTCAGAGATGTTGGTGGGAGGGTGACAGAAACAGCTGGACTTTTTGTCTTATTTGGCATAGGAACAGTGTGTGTTCATCTGTGTTGCAGGTTGTGTTCCCATCAAAACAGGTATTGGGAATCTGATATTTGCATGAAGAGAGTTTGGGAGGGGAGTGCTCTTGGTATCACTATCTACAGGGGAGAGAAGGACACAGGAATAAGCAGAGGGAAAAGATGAACTGCTGTGTAGTCACAAGAAAGGACTTAATTGATCCCCAGTGGAGCTCAGGACCTGTAGAGTTGTCCCCAATTGAGGAGACATTCCCCTCACCCTCCCACCTTCTGTGTCTAGATGTCCCTCCAGGGCAATGACTTTGGGTGAGGCAGCACTCTGGTGATTCAGCTGAGAGCCATCAGACTTTGATACTCCCAGCGGCTAGAAAAATGAATGTTGTTTTCTTCAAAAGCTGGTACCAGGTGAGGGGAGAGATGGCTCTTGCAGCCCACAACAACATCCACTACAATCTTTTTTCACATTGTGAGGGACAGACGTTCAGATAAGAGGTGTTTATTTTAAGTTTACAAAATTAGGCAAGGAAACCCAGGAAACCTCTCAGCAGTTGCACATACCGACTGTGTGCAAAACCTAACATCATTTGGGATTCAACAATAATTGTGTTGTCCAGTAATTTTGTGGCCACCTCAGAAGCAGATAGAGTGCTCCTACTCTCATGACTCCACCATGAATGCAACTTAGCTTTTCTCCTTTTATGTGTGTTCTTCTACTGGGCCTCCATTTCATTTGTGCTCTCTTTCTACTTCTTCCAATGGATCTTTCTTTTGCATTCATATCTTCCTAAGGGAGAATCTATTTGGGTCTCTTAGTTGCCTTCTAATATAGTATCCCAGTTAGGTTGATTTTGGGGTGCAAGGCCACTTCATCCTATAACTGGTTGCCTTTGATCAGGAAACCAATTTTTGTTTCATTTCAGCTGTAGTCACGTGACACAAAGCAAGTGGAGAGATATTTAAGGCACCAACTTGTGGTCACTTGGCTCAGAAGGAACCAGGAACCTGGCAGGTACTTAGAGTATTTGGACTCTCTGCTATGCAAGGGTTTCCAACTTTTCTCTTAGAGAGTAAGCTCAGGATATTGAAATAGAAACAGGCACAGTCCTGCAGAAAATTAGTTAAATTAATAAATGGATGTTTATGATATTTGTGAAGATTATTAATAAATATTTATCCACTTGCTTAAATATGGATAAGATGAAATACAAGAACTGGAAATATCTGATAATATTACTGTGGAACAAAAATTATTCAAAAATTGTCTTTTTTAAAGTCAAATTAATATGTACACATGACTTTTTATTGAATGGTAGCAGAAGTAGCAGAAGCTTAATGGATTAGAATAGGACACGAATGATGTCTCCTTGAAAAAATGGTAAGACCCTGCCCCTACTCTTCATTCCATGCTCATAATCTTTTAGCTGTTTCTTTTGTTTGAATGGTAGCAGAAGTAGCAGAAGCTTAATGGATTAGAATAGGACACGAATGATGTCTCCCTGAAAAAATGGTAAGACCCTGCCCCTACTCTTCATTCCATGCTCATAATCTTTTAGCTGTTTCTTTTGTTAAAGCTTATACTGCTTGCTATGGTCTGAATGTCTGTCCACCCCCCCTCCAAAGGTCATGTTGGAACTTAATCCTCAGTGTAATATTTGAAAGGTGGGGCCTTTAAGAGGTGATTGAATCGTGAAGACTATGCCCTTATGCATGGATTAATCTATTCATGGATTAAAGGGTTAATGGTTTAATGAGTTATCAGGGAGTAGACTCGTGGCTTTATAAAGAGAGCAAGCGAGCATGTTAAAATGCTGTTGCCATTCTCGCCATATGAAATCCTGCATCACCATGGGACTCTATAGAGAATTCTCACCAAGAAGGCCTTTACCAGACATGATTCCTGGGCCTTGGACTTCCCAGCCTCCAAAACTGTAAGAAATAAACCTCTTTTCTTTATAAATTACCCAGTTTCAGGTATTCAGTTATAAGCAAAAAAAAAAAAACTAATACACTGCTATTTCTTCACTTCTCACTTTTATTTATTTATTTTTTGCTGGCTGGTGTGAGTATCCGAACACTTGACCTTGGCATTACAACAACATGCTCTAATCAGCTGAGCTAACTGGCCAACCGGCCAGCCCCATTTATCACTTTTAGACATTACTGAATTTGTATTATGGTATTCGAGGATTAAGTTCTCTTAAGCCCTTCCTTGTATTGATTGGGAAATTAAATTCAACCATCCTTAAAGACTTTCCAACATTAAATTACTATCAGCCATTAATACTTTGATATAAATGAGCCCCTCAAATTTTTCCACATTTGACAGCTAGTTGAGAGCACTTTGGAAAGACGTTATCTGCACAGAAAGGTAAGCCTAGCCAAGAGACACACAGTGACAGGAGAGTGAGAGGAAAATGTGATGATTCTTAAGTCTTTTATCTGATTATTTTGGTGTTTACCTCCAAATCTCTAAATAACCTGTCACAATCTTGCACTTAATAACAATATCATAACTAGTTATAATATGGGACAGGAAATATAGTCATTTTGCTGGGCTCATTGTCACTGTAAATAAAACTTTGGTTCTATTGGAATGGAAAGAGGGAACATATACTGAGCAGGCAGCCAGCAGTCACTCCATGTCCTTGTAATTCAAAATATTTTTTCAATATTTAAAAAATGATGGCATCGGGCCGGCCCGGTGGCGCACTGCTACAGTGCACCACTTGGGAAGCGCGGCGGCGCTCCCGCCGAGGGTTCGGATCCCACATACAGACCGGCCGCTCACTGGCTGAGTGAGGTGCGGGAGCAACACCGAGGGTTGCGATCCCATTGCCGGTCCCAGTCCGGTACGGGCGCGACACTGAGGGTTGCGATTCGTTGCCGGTCATGAAAAAAAAAAAAAAATGATGGCATCTGATTGTCTAAAGAAAAACGGTGGAAAATACTAGAGGGACTGGAAATGAAGAAGGTTCTTTTTTGGGCAAAATAGCTATAGATTTCCTTTAAGTAAAACATTTTTAAATGTATGTAGAATACTATTTCTAATAATTGGAAGTCGTTTCAGAGGACATTATATAAATTGATGATCCTAACAATCCTACGTGGTAGATGGGACAGAGATTGTAAACTTTATTAAGTAGATGATGAAACTGAGGCACAGAAAGAATACAAGGGGACTTCAAAAAGCTCATGGAAAAATAGAATTAAAGATTAATACAATTCTAGGGCTGGCCTGTGGCTCACTCGGGGGAGTGTGGTGCTGATAGCACCAAGGCTACGGGTTCAGATCCTATATAGGGATGGCCAGTTGGCTCACTGGCTGAGCGTGGTGCTGACAACACCAAGCCAAGTGTTGGGATCCCCTTACCGGTCATCTTTAAAAAAAAAAAAGATTAATACAATTCTTTCCATGAACTTTTTGAAGTACCCTCCTAAGCATCGTCCTCAAGGTCATATACCTATGAATTCAAATTCATTCTCTAGTTATGCTACTTCATCATCATGGGGAAGCATTGTGGGAAGGAGAATCTTCCATGCAGGGCCTTGATAGTGTTGGGATGGGGAGAGGAGCTGATACATGCAAACATAGCAACAATGTCAAAGTCATTCACCTTCTCTCTAAGCTGTTCTTCCTCTGAATCCCAGCATATTTGTCAAATAAGGCTGGAATCCCCCAACCCACTGTTTGGTACTTCCATTCACTATAGTTTAGTAAAATGTTCTGGCATCAAATACTGTTGTACAGGTACTATATAGACTTGCAGTCCTCCATAAGGCACAATTACAAACTTGGTAATTATGGACATTTGGTCATATGGTTAGTAATATAAATGTTAGTGGCCTGGCATCTATATTTTTATACATGAAACGAGATCAACAAGAATCAGATTATTTAGAGTGGCAGATTGTTCAATAACAGATATAATAAATATGAAAATAAGTGGTTAGCCAGAGTTTTCTTAAATTATGTATGTAAATGCTGTGTAAATTGTACACATTTAGATGTCATGCAATTCTTGTTTGCATTTAGTTATTCATTTGAGTTTTGCTTGGATCACAGACTTGTAAGTAGCAGGTCCACCAGAAAGGAAAAAATTCAGTCATAGTATTGTGCCTTAAGGAAAAATGTGGTTGTTAAAGCATGTTAATTTTTAACTGAAAAATAGTTGACTGTTTCTCCAGAAGGATTTGACCTTTAAAAGTAAACTGTTTAAACCACATAATCAAGCATCCAGTTGAGGTCTGTGCTGTACTAGGTACTGAGAACACTTTATAGACCACTAAAATTAAATATAAAAGTCTGTAAATTCAAACCACATATGTAATTGCACACTAATAATCTCAGGAAATAAAACTTTCTCCTTCAAATTCTAAATACCTGAGTACCTATCTATAGTAATAATTTAGGTTCTCTAAATATTCAGTATCAGTAAAGATGTATCACATACCAAATACATAGTACCAGAGGTTTTTCTGCTGTCCTTGTCTTTCACATTACATAACTTTTTCAAGAAAATTTAACCTTTAATTTTTTGTAACTTCCTTTTTAGAATATTCCAAACGTATATGAAAACAGAATATAATGAACTGCCAGGTACCTATCATCCAGCTCCGACTATGAAAAATTCTTGACTAATCCTGCCCCAAATATTCCTTTCCTAACCCAAATATTTTGAAATAAATCCCAGACAACATGACCTTTCTGTCTGCAAATATTCAGTTAGTATATATCTCTAAAAGATAAGGTATCTCCTTTTAAAAGCACAATCACTGTGGTAGAGTACAGATGGCCTCACATTTTTCGTATACCTTCCATTGAGAGGTGGAGTCCAATTCCCCTCATTTTGAATCAAAGTTGGTCATAATGATTTGCTTGACCAGTAGAATGTGGCAGAAGTATCATTCCAGTATTTCCAAAGTTTGTTCTTAAGAAGCCTTGAAGCTTCCATCTGGGCCTCTTAGGACACATTCTCTGAGCACTCTGAGCTGTCATAAAAGAAGACTGACAACCCTAAAACTGTCACACTAAAGAAGTCACATGTAAATGCTCTGGTCAAAAGTCTTAATAGAGGGGCCGGCCCGTGGCTCACTCAGGAGAGTGTGGTGCTGATAACACCAAGGCCATGGGTTCAGATCCCATATAGGGATAGCCAGTTAGCTCACTGGGTGGGCGTGGTGCTGACAACACTAAGTCAAGGGTTAAGATCCCCTTACCAGCCATCTTTTTAAAAAAAATTTTTTTTTAAAGTTTTTAAAAAACGTCTTAATTGAGGCCAGTTAGCTCACTTGGGAGAGCATGGTGCTGATAACATCAAGGTCAAGGATTTGGAGACCCATACCAGCCAGCCTCTAAAAAAAAAAAAAAAATCTCAGTTGATTCCAGCCTTCCAGTCTTCCTCTCCAAGGCACCATAAATGTAAGTAAAACCATTTTGGACCTTCTAGATCTGCTCACCTGCCAAGTGAATACCAAGTGGCTTCAATTGGTGCCACATGAAGCAGAAGAATCACCCAACTGAAGCCTGCCCAAGTTCCTGGCCCACAAAGATGTAAGATTTAATAAAATGGTTGTTGTTTAAAGCCACTTAATTTTGGGTTTGTTTATCATGCTGCAACAGATAAAGTGTAACAACCATAAAATCATTATCACTCCTAAAATAATTAGGAATAATATCTAAAATAACAAGTGTCCAGGGTTTAAATCACAAATAATCTATTATCTCATAATTTTTTTCTCTTCTTTTTTTTGCTGTCTGGCTGGTACAGGGATCTGAGTCCTTGACCTTGATGTTATTATTTTTTTTTTTTTCCTTTTTCGTCTTTTTTACTGACCGGTAACGGGATCGCAACGCTTGGTGTCGTCTTCTTTTTTTTGCTGTCTGGCTGGTACAGGGATCTGAGTCCTTGACCTTGATGTTATTATTATTTTTTTTTTCCTTTTTCGTCTTTTTTACTGACCGGTAACGGGATCACAACGCTTGGTGTCGCGCCCGTACCGGGGACCGGCAACGGGATCGCAACCCTCGGTGTTGCACCCACACTGCGCTCAGCCAGTGAGCGGGAACCGGTCTCCACATGGGATCCGAACCCTCGGCGGGAGCGCCGCCACACTCCCAAGCGGCACACTCTCCAGTGCGCCACAAGGCCGGCCCGACCTTGATGTTATAATATCATGCTCTAACCAGCTGAGCTAACTGGTCAGCCCTAGTCTCTTTTAATCTATTTGTTTTCTATTCCTTTTTATTTATTTATTTATTTTTTGCTTTCAAGTCTTTTGTTTAAGAAACTAGATGGTTTGTCCTCAGAGTTTCCCACAATCTGGGTTTTAGTATTATTTAATATATTCTCCTATCATCTGTTTCCTGTAAGTTGATAATTAGATCTAGAGGCTTGATCTGTTTCAAGTTTTATTTTTGGTGAGGCTGTTTCATAGGTGGTATTGTATACTTCTATCAGGAGGCACATTATATGAGGATGTCTCTTATTCTATAATGATAGCAACCATAATCATTGCTTAGATCCATCAATTAACTTGGGGGTGCAAAATAGAGATTGTATTAGTTAGCTATTACTGTGTAAGAAAGGACCAAAGAATGTCAGCAGCATACAATATATGATATTAATAGATTAATAGATATTAATATAATATAATTTATTTCAGTTATTTATCATTACTTCCACCTCATCTTGTTGGCCAAAGCAAGTCATATGGCCAAATCAAAAGTCAAGAGGTGGCAAAGTGATTCCACCTCTAGTGGGTGTGAGGAGTCAGCCCAGGCCAAAATCCTATATGTGATCTTTCAGACCTGACCATAGGCAATTACAAGGCTTTACCTGGTAAGCCTCTTGGGGGAAGCTTCCCTCCCCACATCAAACTTAGTGCATAGCCAGAGCACTGCAGCCTCTGAAAGGAGTTACAGTGAAGGAATCATGTTCTCTAGGCCAACCATGTTCTTAGGCACGGCTACATTCCTAGCCCAGGTGCTTCCATTACAAGGTCTCTTTATCGGGAGCCTCAGCTAAGGTATTTTTCAGGTGCATCCGCAAAGAATCCCTTCTCAGAAGGCTTTGCTGAGGCATTTTTCTGCACTTCTACTCAGGACTTTTGCAATCTGAGCCATTCCTTCTCTTCCTCCACCCAGTCCCCAGGTCCGTTTGTTCAGAGCTCCTCAGTAGTGAGATGATTTCCCATCTGTGCTGCATTTACCTGACCCCAGTCCAGTGTTGTTCTATGAGAAAACTAGAACACTGGGGAGGTAGTGCCTTTCCTTTTGCCTCTTGCCTTCATTGTGACATTAAGTGAGTAAGGCTTAATCGTTATTTTCAGTTTGCCTTGTTGTCCTCAACACTTGATGGCTCAATAGGAGGGTATTGCAAAGTTACATAGAAAGTGCATGGATAACAGAGGGTCAATAATACAATTTATCAGGGTGATAGTCCACTATTATTCTTCCTTTATTAATTAGCTAGAATACCTCTATAAAAAGAATCTAACCAGTTTTCATAATAGTTAGCTGATGCTTAGCATTTTAGAAAGGTGGCAAATGAGTTTTTAAAGATTTTCTTAAAAATTAATTTGTTGATTTCAAACATATTTAATATATTTCAATCTGTTGCAATTACTATTCTGATCATTGCTCAAATTGTTTCATCTTCTTCCAGAAGGAGCCCCATGAAGTTGCTTCTGAACCTTTTTGACATGACCAAAATAATCTTTGATAGCTTCCTTGCATCTGGTAAGACAGGATGCTCCAACCTAAAATCATGCATTCAACACATAATTTTATAATGTATAGATAGACCCAGTGATGGAGGGTCAATTTACTTTTTAATGTACATAAGGAGAGTTTACTTTTAGTTGTTGAAAAATTAAGTAATTTTGTTACCAGGACAAATTATGTACAGAAATACACTTTAAAAACTTGAAATTACTTAAAATGATGGTATAATTGTTTTCATTGTGGTTCAGAATAAAAGCTAAGCCATATTTGGTGAAGGCTGACTTCAGAAAGAGATCACTGTCATGTCTTTTATCAGCCTTCATCCCTCTTCAGTTGAAACAGGGGCCTTCAATGTGATGTCTTATGACCAATGCCAAGAGCTAGAATTTCACAAGAGCCTTTGTGAAAACAGCTACTTCTCTCCTGTAGTCAAATGTATTTAATTCATTACTCACTTTAATTCATCAACTACTAGTTGAGCCTTAGCATTGAGTAAAAGCAACCAGTTGGGCTCTGTGTGAAACAGATGAGAAAAATAAAAATATTCCCTACTTATACAGTCAAGATGGAGAGACACAATAAATTCAGGGAAAATTATATTATGACTCGCGATAATATGTAATTATGTGTTCAGACAAGTGATACTAGTATTTATTGCTGTAGAATTTTAGAGAAGAGAGAGAAAGTTTAGCTTAGCATGGTCTGAGGTGGATTTATGGGGGAGTTGTTTCTTGATTCTAACCCTGAAGAATGGGTGTCATTTACATGAGCAGAGAAAGTAAAGTGTTGAAGGAACATGTGTGCAGTCATAAAGGTTGGGGTAAAAATGACTTGGAGGACAGTAGGGAAGCCAGTCACCTTGGGAATAGAGGGTTCAGATTGGGATGTTGGGCAGATACGTGTGGAACACATGGGCTGGAATCAGTTTCTTGGCAAGTCAGAAAAGAACTATTAACGTTCAAAATGGTAAAGGAAAGACATGAACAATAGGTATTTAAGTGAATGGCAAAGAAAAGTAGATAGGAAACTCAAAGAGAAAAGTCTATTCATTTATCAAACAAAAATTTATTGAATACCGATATGAGTATATGTAAGGGATGTGCCAGGCACTGAGGATACTGAAGAACACTATTCCTTAAGAACCTGTTAATAGTCTGAATAATTGAAGAAGAATCAATACCTTGATGTAGGTGGCTTAATAATTTAATCCTTAGGATAGAATTTCAGATGAGGTGATAGTCCTGGAAAGAAGGTATTTTTTGTCACAGTTGGCTTTCCTATCATGTCACATAATCTCATGTGTTCAAGCACTTACTCTGCCACCAATGAGTAATGCCAAAGCTGAAAAGTGAGTGGATCTTCTCCAAACTGTTAATCTCTCTCTCTCTCTGCCCTCTCATATTCCTGGCCTTTAGGAGCTCCTAATAGGACAAGGGAACAGTAACAGCAAGAGCTCTGAAAAGTTGAGGATAATGCTTCCAGCAACATTAACTATAGGCTCGCTACTCTGGAGCAGGGGGGCTTCTTTAAGTAAAACGGTCACAGAGCATTTGTCATGCATTCATCCCATCAGTAAATATTAATCAAGCTCTTTCTATGCCTTAGGCACTGATCTAGGTGCTGAAAATGCAGCAGTGAACAAGACAGTTTCTGCACTTATGGAGGTCATATTCTGGTGGAAAAACGAGAACAAATATACTTGTGCTATGAAGAAAAGTATATAGCAAAATAGGAGAATTAAAAGTGATGGGAGTATGTGTGCATGTAGGGGTGGGGACAGTAATTTTAGATTGGGTGCATTGGGGAAAACCTCTCTGAGAAAACAATGTTGGAACACTTTGAAAATAATGTAGGGAAAGAGAATGGCAAACTCAAAAGCCCTAGGGCAGGAAGGGCTAGGATGGGAGTATGTGTGCATGTAGGGGTGGGGACAGTAATTTTAGATTGGGTGCATTGGGGAAGACCTCTCTGAGAAAACAATGTTGGAACACTTCGAAAATAATGTAGGGAAAGAGAATGGCAAACTCAAAAGCCCTAGGGCAGGAAGGGCTAGGAATGATGGAGAGACAGCAAGAAGGTGGTATGGCTGAAATCTTGTGAGCTGGGATTAAGTAGTAGGAGACATAGGTAGGGGCCAGTGTATTTTGAGCCTTGGAGGCCTCAATAAGAAATATGGTTTATTCACTGTGACGGATGCTGTGGGATGGTTTTGAAAATGGGAGTGACGTGATCTGATTCATAATTTTAGAGGACCTTTTTAGAAGGAGTTTGGAGAATAGACTATACAGGGCAAAAATGGAAGCAGATCCATTAGGAGGCAGTTTTGGTAGTCAAGGTGAGAGGTGATGGTTGTTTGGACTAGGATACAGGGTTGGAGGTTGTGAAGGTGGAGCTAGCAGAACTTGATGTAATTGAGTGTGAAGAAAAGAGGTGAATAAAGGGTGACTTTCCCCAGCTTAGGGTGACTGTTAGATCCACTTACTGAGATGATGATGATGAGGGGGTTTGGTACTCACTAAATATTTACTGAATGAGTGAATGAATCAAATAATTCATGACATTCCATGGGATGATGGAGATGATCACTTCTCTCTTATGAGACAATAAGAGTATATGTTAGTTTGGAGTCATCATAGATCATGATAGAGTTTCTAGAGTTTTGGGGGTCAGGGGTATAAAAACCGTGAAGAAATACAGTGTACTTATGAGTGGCATAGCAGAAAAATTTAAATTAGCAGTCTAAAAGGATTAGTACCAGGCTGGAGGTCAAAATATTTTCAGGGCTTGAGGGGAGGAATAAGGAAAAGAGAAATAGGCATTTTTCCCCAAGGTCCCTGATTTTTTAAATTTTTTTTTTAATGGCTGGCTGCAATCAGAGAAGAGAAGGAAATAAAGGGCATCCAGATTGGAAAAGATGAAGTCGAACTGTCCCTGTTTGCAGATGACATGAACCTATATATCAAAAAGCCTAAAGCCTCTACAAAAAAACTCTTGGAGTTAATAAAGGATTTCAGCAAAGTAGCAGGATACAAAATCAACGCACAAAAATCAGCAGCATTTCTATTCTCCAATAGTGAACATACAGAAAGAGAAATTAAGGAAGCTTGCCCATTTACAATAGCCACCAAAAAAATAAAATACTTAGGAATTGAGTTAACCAAGGATGTGAAAAATCTCTATAATGAGAACTTATGGAATAACAAAAGACCACACATAGCCAAAGTAACGCTGAGCAAAACAAATAAAGCTGGAGGTATTACACTACCTGACTTTAAACTATACTACAAAGCTATAATAACCAAAACAGTATGGTACTGGCATAAAAACAGACACACTGATCAATGGAATCGAATAGAGAATCCGGAAATCAACCCACACACCTACAGCCATCTGATCTTTGACAAAGGCACCAAGCCTATACACTGGGGAAGAGACTACCTCTTCAGCAAATGGTGCTGGAATAATTGGATATCAATATGCAGGAGAATGAAACTAAACCCACACCTTTCACCATAAACTAAAGTCAACTCGAAATGGATTAAAGAATTAAATATACACCCCAAAACAATAAAACTTCTTAAAGAAAACATAGGAGAAACACTTCAGGAAGTAGGACTGACACAGACTTCATGAATATGACCCCAAAAGCATGCGCAACCAAAGGAAAAATAAACAAATGGGATTATATCAAACTAAAGNAAAAAAACCAGGGCGGGGGGGAAGAAGACATAACTACAATTCCTTGAAATTGATACAAGCATACAGAAAGGACATTGTTGGGAGGGAGGGGGAGAACAAGGGGGTAGGGAGGTTTCAGTAATTGGCCACAATATTCAACCACATTGTATTTTGACAAAATAAAATAAAATAAAATATTAATAAATAAACAAATGGTTGGCTGGAATACGGATCCAAACCCATGACCTTGGTGTTACAAGGCTGCACTCTAACCAGTTGAGCAAACTGGCCAGCCAAAGGCCCCTGACTTTTGCCTTGACCATGTTCCTCCATCGATCTACCACTTTAGAGGTTCAAGGGAGAATGGGCAAGTATTTTTCTTCACGGTATAGAAATAATCAATTGGACACCGTCCCTTCAGCTGGAAGAGGATCTAGAGCATCTCTCCATCCAAGTTTTACTGGCTGTCATCCAAATGTAGCTTTGGCATATGTTGCTTAATAAGAAAAGCACAACTTATCCTTAATTGGCTTAATTCCATCTCACCCATGAACCTTGCTGTAGCCCCATAAGTAAATCACGTTTATAGTAAATGGCAAAGATATAATTTCTGTTCCAGGAAACTTTTACTCCTCTTTGCTTTGTGCATTCAAGCAACTGCCAAGCCTGTTAATTTTCCTCACAATATTTTAGATATATATGTAATTTAAAATTCTTTATTTTGAAAAATTTACACTTATAGAACAATTGCCAAGAATAGTACAATGAACTCTCATACTTTTTGTCTAGATTCTCTAATTGTCAGCATTCTGCCATATTTGCTTTACCACCATCTTTTTATATCTATAGATACATATATATATATACATAAACAAATTATTATTACTACTATTATTGTTGTTGAACTATTGAAGAAGAAACTGCAGATACCTTAACTCCTTTCCCTATCCTAATGTATCTCCTATGAACAAGGATATTTTCTCAAAACCACAGAACTCTGATCAAATTCAGTAAATTTAACTTGGATACCATATTACCATCCAATGCACAGTCCATATTCAAATTCCACCAATTGTTCCTATAATAATCTCTTTAAAACATTTTATTCATTTTAATCAACAAATAAAAATTGTATGTTTGTCATGTTCATGGTGTTTTAAAATATGTACACATTGTGGAATGGCTAAATCGAGCTATAATTAACATATGCTTTACTTCATATACCTTTTTTTGTTGTTGTGAGAACACTTAAAATCTACTCTCCTAGCAATTTCTAAGAATACTATTCATTACTATTAACTAGAGTCACCATGTTGTGCAATAGATCTTTTGAACTTATTCCTCCTTTTTTAGTTGAAACACTAACAAACTGTCTAGTTACTTTTCTCCTCCCCCCAAAATACAAACTGAGTTGTAACTGAGTCTCTAGTCAATATATTCAAAGCTGAGAAGATTAAAAATAAAAAACAAGTCCTCAAGTCCAATTAAAGGAGCCTTGCTACATACAAGCTAATCAATGCCAGTGGTACTCCTTGACTCTAGGAGGCTGGAAGACATCCTAATAACCCCATTCAGAATATTTACTTCAAGTTGCCTTTTTCCAGTTTCCAACTTGTGAATAAATATAATATTTTATTAATTCTATTTCAGAAAACTTTTTGCAAGTTGTTGTATTTACAATGCCAGCTTTTATTTTTTTTAAATTTTTAATTTTTTTTAAAAGATGACCGGTAAGGGGATCTTAACCCTTGACTTGGTGTTGTCAGCACCATGCTCACCCAGTGAGCGAACCGGCCATCCCTATATGGGCTCCGAACCCGTGGCCTTGGTGTTATCAGCACCACACTCTCCTGAGTGAGCCATGGGGCGGCCCAAGAATGCCAGCTTTTAAAAGGTTACCAAAGTTAATCGGACAATAACTAAGCAGAAATCGCCTTACAAAAGAGGGAAAGCCCCAAATACCACCTTCTATAGAGTACCCACAGTTCAGTTTTATTCCGAGCAAGAAAAAAGAAACTTTCAATCATAGTAGAAAAACTCAGCCATACCTTTGGAATCCATACTCAAACTACATATTCAATGAGGACAATATTCTGCTAATAAAATTGATTTGCTGCTGCATTTGTCTACTGCTTGACTAACATTAACAATTATAAACAGAGTAGTAACTAGTATTTGGAACAATCCTTATAGTGTTACAGTGTCAGGTACAACATTTCACTTCTCATTGCACCACTCATTCTCTTTGGGTACCTGGGCTCCCTCCTTTTCAGTGAAATTGTTTTTGATATTGAAGGTCTTCTGAATCTCATCAGGAGTTGTCCCCTTGATCATATAGGCAACAAACAGCCTTGCACGTAACATCAAGAAAATCTTTGATGTCTAAGTAGTTTGCAGCCAGAATAAGTTCAAAAAGTGTTCCTTGGTCAACTTTCAGGAATTCTTGGTCCCAAACAGGGATTACATCTGTTCGCTTTTTTTTGTTTTCATTATCCTCTGGAGAAGGTCATCCTCGTGGTGGGAGCACCACTGAAAGACCTTTTAAAATATTGCTGTGTTGGGCCTGCCTGTGGCTCACTCGGGAGAGTGTGGTGCTGATAACACCAAGGCCACAGGTTCAGATCCTATATAGGGATGGCCGGTTAGCTCACTGGCTGAGCGTGGTGCTGACAACACCAAGCCAAGGGTTAAGATCCCCTTACCAGTCATCTTTTTAAATAAATTAATACGTAAAATAAAATAAAATATTGCTGTATTAACATTTGGTAGAGGAACTGGGTCATCATCTCCTTCATCATCTATTCCCAAATCTTCCAACATGGTCTTGGTAGTCACAGATTGTTTGGCAATTTCCACATCAACTTCAAATATCTCTCCATCAGAACTCTGCAACTTAATTGAAGACATAGTGTTTGGTCACAAGGAGACAGTGGGCCGGACACTAACGAGAGCGGGGCAGTGTCAGCACAAGCAGAAGAGAAAGACCAAAAACAAGGCTGCTCTTACTCTTCCTACATAACTGACGTTTTGTATCCTTTGACCAACATCTCCCTAACCTCCACCCACAACCCTGCCATCTCTAGCCCCTGGAAACCACTATTCTACTCTCTACTTGTATGAGTTCAACTTTTTAAGATTCCACATATAAGTGGGATCATGTGGTATTCGTCTTTCTGTGCCTGGCTTGTTTCACTTAACATGGTGTCCTCCAGGTTCATCCATGTTGTCCCAAATGACAATATTTCCTCTTTTAAAAATTCTGAATAATATTCCATTGTGTATATTTACTACATTTTCTTTATGCATTTATACACTGATGGACACTCAGTTTGATTCCATATCTTGGCTATTGTGAATAATGCTGCAATAAACATGGGAGTGCAGATACACTGATTTAATTTCCTTTGGATATATATCCAATAGTGGGATTGCTGGATTATGTGGTAGTTTTTAGTTTTTAGTTTTATTTTTGATAGCTGGCCAGTAAGGGGATCTGAACCCTTGACCTTGTTATTAGCATCATGTTCTAAGCAACTATCCCCTATATTTTCTTTTAGCAGTTTTATAGTTTTGGGTCTTACACTTAAGTCTTTAATTCATTTTGAGCTGATTTTTGCATATGGTGTGAGATAAGGGTCTAATTACATTCCTGGGCATGTGAATATACAGTGGTCCCAACATCACTTATTGAAGAGATTGTCCTTTCCACATTGTGTGTTCTTGGGACCTTTGTTGAAAATCAGTTGGCTGTAAATGTGGATTTCTCTTTAGGTTCTCTATTCTGTTCCATTTTTCTGTGTGTCTGTTTTTATGCCAGTACCATGGTGTTTTGATTACTATATGTTTGTAGTGTATTTTAAAGTCAGGTAGTTTGATGCCTCCAGCTTTATTTGTTTTGCTCGATTGCTTTGCCTACTCAGGGTCTTTGTGGCTGGTTCCATACAAATTCTAAGATAGTTTTTCTATTTCTGTGAAAAATGTTATCAAATTTTTCATAGGAATTGCATTGAATCTGTAGATTGTTGGGGTAGTATGGCCATTTTAACAATATTAATTATTCCAGTCCATGAACATGGAATGTCTTTTCATTTATTTGTGTTTTATTCAATTTCTTTTCTTCAATATTAATAGTTTTCAGTGCACAGGTCTTTCCTCTCCTGAGTTAAATTTATTCCTAAGTTTTTTGTTTGTTTTTGTAGTAATTGCAAATGAGATTATTGTCTTTTTTTTTTAGACAATTTGTTGTTAGTGTATAGAAATGCTACTGATTTTTTAATGTTGATTTTGTATCCTGCAACTTTAATTAGTTTATTAGATCTAACAGTTTTTTGGTGGAGCCTATAATATTCTTATGGGGGTTTTTTTGTTGTTGTTTTTGGCAGCTGGCTGGTATGGGGATCCAAACCCTTTACCTTGGTGTTGTAATACTACACTCTAGCCAACTAGACAGCCCAATAATATTCTTTATAGTATTTTGTTCTTTTGATCCACTGCATTTTTAGTTGTCATGACATATTTGATGCTCCCCCCTCCTTCTAGCTCTATGCCTTTATGAACCTTTATGTTAAGATATAGGTCTTTGGGCCGGCCCGGTGGCGCACTGGATAGTGCGCCGCTTGGGAAGCGCGGCGGCGCT
>NW_007726842.1:128429-130577 GCF_000696425.1 Galeopterus variegatus
AAAAAGAAAAAAAACCAAAAAAAAAAAAAAAAAAAAAAGATATAGGTCTTTACTTCCCTTATTTAAGTCACTAAGCTCTAATTATTTAGCACCTCTTACATGGTTAACATCTTATAAGGCCAAGGGAGGACAAAAAGAAGTAGAGATGAAATTTCCCACTGTATCATCTTTTGGGAAGACAATATCTTCACTGATGAAATGACTGGAGCTTCTTGCTTTGGCTCCAAAACTGTACATAGTCAAGCATGAAATAGGTTTATGTAAGTGCTCAGGGAATTTAGAATTTAAAAAAGTAAGAAAAAAAGAACACTATAGGGTCAGGGTTAGCCTACAACTCTATGTTGGACACTGCTCCTCTCCACTAGATCCTGAGTAGAGGTGCAACCTGGTCACCAAAAGTTTTAAAAACTTCCCCACATTATTCTATGGTGGTCCCTTGGATGAGAATCATTGTACTAGAATCTGAAAACATCACAGTAAGCAAAATAAGCTGCTCATCCTTTTGCATTCTTCTAGTATTGGTTGACCTATTTCTGTTTGCAGATTTGAGATGTTTATATTAATCCCAAACACTTCATTTTAAGTAAGGATTATTGGCAGGTGGTATCTTCCAGGGAGGATTTAGTTTACTGATCAGTACATCTGGGAATAATATATTCCCATTCATTGACCAAGGTACCTCAACTTTGGCACTATTGACATTTTGGGCCAGATAGTTTTACGTTTTGGGTGACTGTTCTTTGTATTGTAGGAAGTTTAGCAGAATCCCTAGCCTCTATCACCTAGATGCCAATAGCACCTTCACAATTGTGGCAATCAAAAAATGTCTCCAGATATTGCCAAAATATCCTTTCAGGGGTAAAATCAACCCATTGAGAACAAGCACATTAGAATGACCTCCTCAAGTACAAGGGTAATTTCTGATTTACTTACTGTTGTTTGGCAAGCACTGTATCTGGCACAGAGTAGGTACATAATAAAGAGCTAATGAATCAAAACACTAGATTTCTGCTAATTTGCTCAGTATCCCTACCATGTTCATACTAAATTGTATCCTCTAAAAATTTTCTCAGAGATTGAACAAGGAATGGTTGAGTTGATTGCATGTAATCTTTATGATGAAACTACATTTCAATCAACATTCAAAGCCCTAGTTGACTGACTATAAAGTATAAATATATAAATCCAGCATGGCATACAATTAATTTCAGATTTATTCTTTTCGTTTATTTAAGGGAAAAGACAATGGTTTAAGTCCAGCAGGGAAAGTGGTGAAATGAAGGAAACTGACACATCTCACCAGAAATCCTGAGTGGATTATGCTGGGGCTGGTTTTAGTGCTCCTGGGGGAGTGATTGACTTAGTCTGTGAGGAAGATTTAAAACTCATTCATGCTAAACTATCAGACCCTGTCTTAGCTGCAACAAATACACAATGTGAAAAACAGTCTTAACTTACTTTTAACAGACAAGAGAGGCATGGAAAATTTTGTGTAGAATCACTACACTAAAATACTACCATAATATGTTGTGGATATTGGTAGTGGGGGAGCTTGTGTGTGTATAGGGACAGGGGTTGAATAAGAGCTCTGTTTTTAATACTTAATTTTGCTGTGAACCTAAGACTGCTTTAAAAAAAAGTCTATTTGAAAAAAAAATATTGACACTTGCTGAGATGTTAATGCTAGGTTTAGTGACTCTGACCACATTTTTCAAACTGTCCTATTTTATATGTCCTTCTCTTATACTTGATGACCTCAAAAGTTATACTGTTTCAGTGATCACAGCTGCTCCAAGGAGGCATTAATGAGGCAAATTCCTGTTAGGCAGAGACCTAACGTTAAGGTCACTCTAAGACACAGATTTTCTGAGAGCTTGACTACCTGGTCTCCTAACCACCTACATATTCCTAATTTTGAAAGTACCTATTTTATATCTTTTTTGTTTGCTTTATTTTTTCTTGTTATTTTTCCTATTTTATATCCAATTGTACTGCAGTTCATTTCCTTTGAAAGCACAATAAAGGGGGACTTTGGAAGGTAAAGCAGCACTCCAGGTATTTTACATTTTGCAAGGTTTACCTTTTAAAATGTAGCCCTAAATATATCTTCATGCCCAATATCTTGCTTTTTAAAAACATGAAAACTAA
>NW_007726842.1:131042-132575 GCF_000696425.1 Galeopterus variegatus
TGTACTGCAGTTCATTTCCTTTGAAAGCACAATAAAGGGGGACTTTGGAAGGTAAAGCAGCAAGGTTTACCTTTTAAAATGTAGCCCTAAATATATCTTCATGCCCAATATCTTGCTTTTTAAAAACATGAAAACTAGAGCTATAAATATATCATTGAGGAGGCAAATTAAGAACACTTTCAACAGGACTTATACTCCCCTACCTCACGCAAGGTAGTTTTTTGGTTGTTGTACCCTACCATTTGTGGGTCCATTTCCCAGCTTGGAGCAGCATTGTGCTGCTTTGCCATCTGTTACTCTGTCTCACCCGCCTCAACCTGGAATAGTTGACCAGTAGTTTTGTCTCTGTTATTCTGTAGAGGCTGTTATGGATAACACATAGAACAGGGTTTGATACCACTGTTCTGTATTTATTGCTCGGTTCCTATGTTTCTACATCCTCAACCAGTTTTATTCATTCAGCAAATGTGTGCATGTTCCAGGTACTCTTTTTGGCATTAAAGATACACAGATTATGTACGGCAGTATTTAATACTCTTGTCAATCCTACATCCAATTCATCAGCAACTTCTGTTTTCAAAATCGCTCTCAAGTCTGTCTGCTTCTCTATATTTCCATGACTCCCTATCAAGTCCAAGATACCATGATCTCTCTCAACTCCCACAATAACCTGATTTTTCACTTTCCTCTTTATCCATCCTTCTATTTATCCTTCATATTGCGGCGAGTAATTTTTTAATAATATTAATTAGAATACTGTCATTCTCTTCCTTAAGACCTATCAATAGCATCCCATTATACTAATAATGAAATTCAGACTTTTTGCCCAAATTCTCAGGACTGCATGTTGATTGCTACCTACCTCTCCAGTCCTACCTCCTACTTCCCCTTGCTCACCAAGGCTTTAGCCACATTTAGTCTTTCTTAAACCCACCAGCTGCTTTTTTCCACTGGGATTGCTCTCCCCACAGCTGTTTACATTAGTGGATCAGTCTCCATCTTCAGAATGAGTCACCTCCTAAGAGAGGACTTCCCTAAGAGATCCATTGAAAACTGGCCTCTTGGTCACTCTCACATCTCCATGCTTATCTCTTTCAGAGCATTTATCACAGTCTTTATATCCTTATGTACCTGTTTGCTTATGTATTGTGTACCTTCCCCCTCTAGAAAATAAACTCCAGGAAGGGCCTTACATGTTTTATTGCTGTTATATCCGGTGCCTTGAATAGAGCAGGCACATAGAAGGTGCCCAACAAACATTTGTAGAGCCAGTGAATATATTCCCCACATCGTCTAGCACAATGCTTACTGATCATACAAGAGAGCATCAATAAATGTTTTGACCAACTGCCATATAAGATCCTAAGAAACAATACCTTTTCAGACTTATGTTTTGAGTTATAGTTCCATAAAATTTACTTCTTCAGTTAATATGAATTACAGTGTTACAAGTTTATAGTATAAAATATTTATTTTATTTTTTTGCAATTTTCTCTTTCAAAATTTACCTGGCCTACATTTCTTAGGGCCCTA